>NW_027196921.1:10000-73958 GCF_038502225.1 Cherax quadricarinatus | reverse complement strand
CATGTCAATATTTTGGAACTGTTCCACCGTAGAGAAGTTATTCTTCGTTGAAACTCCTTCGATTAAGATATTTTGTCTTACAGCTTAGTTAACAGTCATGATTCTCGTGAATGTAAAGTTTGTATTATAGATCACTAGTCTCGCACAGAATCGAAGGAACTACTAGATATCTTAACTGTTGATTCTCCAACTAATAACTCAAACATCGACATCAAGAGTGAACTATCTACTAAACAAAAGTCTCAAGTAAATGCCATAGTAAATACCTTTTCTGACATATTCACAGAGATCCCAGGACTTACCACTACCGTTGTACACAAGATTCAATTGTCAGCTCATGAACCAGTAAGACGGAAAATTTATCCTGTTGCGGTTCACTTACGGAAAACATTTGATAATGAACCTTCTAAATCAGCTTTCTGTTCAGCAGTTGTCATGGTTAAGAAATCAGACAATTCTTACCGACTGGCTCAAGATTTTCGTTATTAAATGTTATCACTAAATGGGACGTTGAGCCCATGCCAGTAATCGATCATGACTTGTATGAATTCCATGACTAAATTTTTCTCTGAATTAGACATCTCACAAGCGTACCATCAAGTGTCGTTACACCCAGACTCTAAACCATACACTGCTTTCCCTACTCATAAAGGACTAATACAATATCGCACAATGTCTTTCGGCTTGGTCATCGCGTGTGCCACGTATATCCGGCTTATGAGAACAGTCCTTTCTGACCTCAAGAATGTTTCAGTGTATTTCGATAATATTTACATCATGATTCATGTCTGGGAGGATCATCTTACTACACTGTCACTTAAAAAGACTAAGAGCTCATGACCTTACAATCAAACCACAGAAGTGTTTTCTTGGCTATTTCAAGGTACAATACCTCGGGTTTATTATTAGCTTCTGCCGAGGGAAGAAAACTACTCCACTGTGGAGAAGGAATGTTATACATTGGTATGGGGTGTAAGTGGGTTCAACTACTACTTATATGGAAAACCCTTTGTGCTTGAAACAGATCGCAAGCCACTGATGTACCTCAGAAAACCACTTCTCAGATTGGCTGAACCGAGGGTGTACATAGTACTTTTTCCTCTGTAAATTAACATACTGCCTCCGACTATAAGTTTAGGAAAAATTAAAAAAAGTGGGAGTTATGGTTGTTCAGACACCCAGGAACCACTAGCGTGTTACCGCGCACTCTTCCATCTAGCGGACAGAGGCTAAACTTCAGTTCCTAGCGTCTGAGTTGCTTTAATTTCTATTCCTGGTAGTATTAACCTTACCTGGTGTGGGTTGAAGTTTGGAGAATAACTTCACCTCCACTCTTCTCATGATCAGGTACGGTGATCTACAAGGAGTATTTCTGTTCATTGATACTAATTTACCTGGTTACAAGTAATGACATTGAAGTAGAATACCAGCCTTTGTCTTTCTTCAGTGTCATACTTATTTAACACTTATATAACCAGTGTTTTCTTTATTATCAACTCTGCTGCTGACCTGGTCAACCAGGGTAGACGCTAGTTAATTGGAGCAAGATCCCTGTCTACAGGATGTAGTGGGACATTACGACTCGTCACCTCTAAAATTTGAATTGTGGTGATACAACCAAGTAGTGACAGGATTTTCAGAACATGGGACGAACACCGCCACCCAGGATAACCAACACCATTTCTTCTATAACATCATCAGAAGACCATCCTGGGAATAAGATTCTCATGTCCCAACATCCTACTGGAACCACAGCGGCCAATATTTATTTTAGTTATTTTTAATTAAAATCCTTAGAAAAATATCATAATTATTATCCATCAAGTTATTCATTTGTTATTTTTCCTTTCTCTTTTTCAATAGGAAGGCGTTCCCCTGACACTGGTAGCACAGAAGACCAGTACAGACACACAGAAGAACAAATATAGTTCAGTAACAGAGAAGACCAGTACAGTAACACAGAAGAATGGGTACAGTAACAGAGACGACCAGTACAGAAAATTATAACAAAAGAACGGTAGAGTACAGTACAGAAATACAGTACAGTAGCAAAGAAAAAATGTACAGCAACAGAGAAGAACAGTAAGGTTTTGCATTACGGTGATATCTTTCTGGGATCACGCATGATTATAATTACATCAGTCTTACATTCACTGCCTCTGCTGCTGCCTCTATTTTAAACTGAAGAAGCCTACTGTGTAGGCGAAACGTTTTTGATTGAAGACACCTAACTGTTGGGTCTCACTCCAGCAACACCCACGGTATTGTCCCGGCCCGGGTCTTTTCCAGATGACCTACGTCATGTTAGAGTACCAGACATGTGTACCCAGGAGACCTGCCATATATTACTACCATTTCTAGTTGTTGCAATGTTTTCTCTGTTATGTTAATCAACAATATGAACAATATTTTTATTAATGTTATTTTTATTAATGTTAACTCCGGTGAATGAACAAAATAAGAACACTACCGTGGCTCCTATGAGAGTGGCTGGAGTGGAAATAATACCACCCTGGTAGACGCTTTTGAATCCAAATTAGCAAATCTTGAATTATAATAACATTAAAAATTTGCGACCACTGTCAGCCTCAGAGTTATCTCTGAGTTACCAGACCTTGCCACGTGGAGGCCAGTGGTTCGTCTTTAAGGTCCGCCCCCCCCCTCGCCTTCCCCTGGTTCATGTGTCCAGGAATCCATCCGTGGGCCCCCGGATGTCTCCCCTTCCTCACTTCCCTAAGGTCAGCCTCGCCTCTCTCTCTCTGCCTTCCAGCCTCAGCCTTCCCTAGGGTTATGTATCCAGGAATTCATCCGTCCGCCGCCGGATGTTTCCCCTTTCTCACTTCCCCAAGGTCAGCCTCACCAACCTGTATTCAGGCCTACCCCAGGTTCATGTATCCAGGAATCCATCCGTCTACCGCCAGATGTCTTCCCTTCCCCACTTCCCCAAGGTCAGCCTCAACTGCATGTATTCATGCTTTCCCCAGGTTCATGTATCCAGGAATCCATCCGTCTACCGCCAGATGTCTCCCCTTCCCCACTTACCCAAGGTCAGCCTCAACTGCTGGTATTCTTGCTTTCCGGAGGTTCATGTATCCAGGAATCCATCCGCTCGCTCCCAGATGTCTTCCCTTCCCCACTTACCCAAGGTTAGCCTCAACAACAACCTTCCCCAAGTTTATGTATCCAGGAATCCATCCGCTCGCTCCCGGATGTCTTCCCTTCCCCACTTACCTAAGGTCAGCGAGTTAGGTCAGTGCCTTCCCCAGATCAGTGTCTCCAGGAGTCCACTTGGTGTCACCTCAGGTGGAATCCCTTTCCCACTTCCCCAAAGTCAGCTGTATTCTTGCTTTACCCAGGTTCATGTATCCAGGAATCGATCCGTCTACCGCCGGATGTCTTCCCTTCCCCACTTCCCCAAGGTCAGCCTCAACTGCTGGTATTCTTGCTTTCCGGAGGTTCATGTATCCAGGAATCCATCCGCTCGCTCCCAGATGTCTCCCCTTCCCCACTTACCCAAGGTTAGCCTCAACAACAACCTTCCCCAAGTTTATGTATCCAGGAATCCATCCGCTCGCTCCCGGATGTCTTCCCTTCCCCACTTACCTAAGGTCAGCGAGTTAGGTCAGTGCCTTCCCCGGATCAGTGTCTCCAGGAGTCCACTTGGTGTCACCTCAGGTGGAAATCCCTTCTCCACTTCCCCAAAGTCAGCGGTATTCTTGCTTAACCAAGGTTCATGTATCCAGGAATCTATCCGTCTACCGCCGGATGTCTTCCCTTCACCACTTACCCAAGGTCAGCCTCAACTGCTGGTATTCATGCCTTTCCCAGGTTTATGTATCCAGGAATCCATCCGTTCGCTCCCGGATGTTTCCCCTTCCCCACTTACCTAAGGTCAGCCTCAACTACAACCTTCCCCAAGCTCATGTATCCAGGAATCCATCCGTTCGCTCCCGGATGTTTCCCCTTCCCCACTTACCTAAGGTCGGCGGTGCCTTCCCCGGATCAGTGTCTCCAGGAATCCACTTGTGTCACTGAGTGGACTCCCTTCCCCACTTCCCCAGAGTCAGCGGTTGCCACCCTCAGTGACCTTGCTGAATGGAAACTTAGTCTTGTCTAGCTGGTCTACGGTAGTGACTGTCCAGGTAGGTGGAATTACTGGAGGGGACACACAGTAAACTGCGTCCAGTGATTACATCCACCAAGACAGCCTGGAACCGTAGACCAGCTGGACGAGACGAAGCTCGCACACAGCTCGGCCACCTCGGGGGCTAATTAATTACAATTTTGGAATTCCTCTTATGTTACACTATGAATTTATACTGAGAACAAGTTTTTTTTTAACTTATTTAGCAGTTTAAATGTGTTTGTGAGCGACATTCTTTGTGAAATATGTAAATATATAAAGATGGACACTTTTGAGACACTAGTGGAGGACTGTGTGTCGTGTGTAACATGTTAGTTTGTATAAATGAATGTAATATCTACGTGTTATTGTATATTGGTGTCATATGTACCTGTTCTTGTGTGTTCACGAATGTCATGTGTACATGTTATTATGTATGAAAAAGTATCAAATTCAAACCTCTAAATTTCCTCTATGAAAACTATAACAAATTTATAATAATAGCTATTTCTGGTGTTTCGTAAATGAATTTGAAGGTCGGATATATACATACATGCGCGCACACATATATTTAAGACCTCAGGTGACATCACACGTCTTTAAGACCACAGGTGACATCACACGTCTTTAAGACCTCAGGTGACATCACACGTCTTTAAGACCACAGGTGACATCACACGTCTTTAAGACCACAGGTGACATCACACGTCTTTAAGACCACAGGTGACATCACAGGTCTTTAAGACCACAGGTGACATCACACGTCTTTAAGACCACAGGTGACATCACACGTCTTTAAGACCACAGGTGACATCACACGTCTTTAAGACCACAGGTGACATCACACGTCTTTAAGACCACAGGTGACATCACACAACATTATCTAACACCAAGTTTTTTGTGTAAATCTTTACCGTCTTTCTTGCATATTATAACTTAATTCAACACTATTGCTCTCAAAACATTTGCTAAGATTAAATACATTTTTAACTCTAGTATATTTTTATCAAACCTATAAATCCACCTAAGTGTTGCTTCCCTTTATATAAGTGTTTTTCACTTGGGTATTTCATTGTTTACACTTGATGCATATATTAATTTCCCTTTCAGAATTCACACTCTTCTTTGTTACGCATATTTTGTCTTTTCCATCATTTCATCCATCATATTTCTGACACACTTTATGCTCAACAGTCTTATTCCATTATAATTATTATATTCTTTAAAGTTTTCCCTTTTCTTTTATAAACATTATGAACAAAATCATTAAGTATTCCAGAACTATATTACAACTGCCTCACAAACTTCAATCTTAATACATTCTAAATTTCCCAGTTTTATTCTTCTTGTTGACTCATTTCTTTTATTCTGACTGACTAACTGTTGACAGCAGAGTCAGCCAGGCTGACAGCAGAGTCAGCCAGGCTGACAGCAGAGTCAGCCAGGCTGACAGCAGAGTCAGCCAGGCTGACAGCAGAGTCAGTCAGGCTGACAGCAGAGTCAGCCAGGCTGACAGCAGAGTCAGCTAGTCTGACAGCAGAGTCAGTCAGGCTGACAGCAGAGTCAGCCAGGCTGACAGCAGAGTCAGTCAGGCTGACAGCTGTACCACGGAACTGTGCTCTTCTTTATTGTGAATTATTATGTAGTTCATATAAGTTTTCTTCTGATGTTTACTTTTCACTTTCATCTACACATAAACATCACTACAAACACACTACTACGTACACATATATATACATGTGTACACATACACATCACTACAAACACACTACTACGTACACATATACATACATGTGTACACGTTCTCATAAGCATATCTGCACTCTCCCACGCCACTGTTTAAGTTAATGAGTTCTATATGAATAGTGTAAGAAAATTAAGAAAATTCTTGATCATGTTATTTAAATTTTCTTAAGAAACTGGAATGAGGGTTACAATATTTTGATGAAATATTTTGGAAAAGGATATAAATATGTGAAGAAGTGATTAACTTCAGAGACTTGGAGTTAAAACAGAGATATTCTTATAAATTATCTTAATAAACATTTAGTTTAATTGTAATTAATTATTAAATAATTCTCTCAGTTTTCTCATACACTCTTCACTCACCTCTTCAATAATGACATAAGAAACATTCACCACAACAGATGGATAAAAAAAAACTCGGTGATGAAAATAAAAACTGTCAACCTGGATGATTCGATCTACTGATAATAAGAATTTGGGTGATGGCTGCCACAACCTGGCCAGTACGACTGTGTGTTAATGTCTCCCAGACTGTTGTTATGTACTGTGATGTATCAATGTTAACATATATTACACACTGAATGTTGTGGTGCACTATGTTGCAGAGATATATGACACACTGAATGTTGTGGTGCACTATGTTGCAGAGATATATGGCACACTGAATGTTGTGGTGCACTATGTTGCAGAGATATATGGCACACTGAATGTTGTGGTGCACTATGTTGCAGAGATATATAACACACTGAATGTTGTGGTGCACTATGTTGCAGAGATATATAACACACTGAATGTTGTGGTGCACTATGTTGCAGAGATATATGACACACTGAATGTTGTGGTGCACTATGTTGCAGAGATATATGACACACTGAATGTTGTGGTGCACTATGTTGCAGAGATATATGGCACACTGAATGTTGTGGTGCACTATGTTGCAGAGATATGACACACTGAATGTTGTGGTGCACTATGTTGCAGAGATATATGGCATATAGCTGGAAAGTAATGAAAAAGACAAAACTGTAGAAGGGAACTATTGAATGAAGAAGTTTGTTTCACAGGTGAAAGTTCCTCTCTGCTGTTATGTGTTTTTTCACCACCATCGTTGTGTTGTGATGTGTATAAAGTCTGTCTGATACACCAGAGTTAATAATACTGTATGTAACCTGTCTGGTAAATACCTGATAGAAAACTTATTGACAGGATTCTTTTCTTATTAACTCTGTCTCAGCGTCTGTGGTGGGTGATACAACCTGACCAGTATAACACTGTCTCAGCGTCTGTGGTGGGTGATACAACATGACCAGTATAACACTGTCTCAGCGTCTGTGGTGGGTGATACAACCTGACCAGTATAACACTGTCTCAGCGTCTGTGGTGGGTGATACAACCTGACCAGTATAACACTGTCTCAGCGTCTGTGGTGGGTGATACAACATGACCAGTATAACACTGTCTCAGCGTCTGTGGTGGGTGATACAACCTGACCAGTATAACACTGTCTCAGCGTCTGTGGTGGGTGATCCAACCTGACCAGTATAACACTGTCTCAGCGTCTGTGGTGGGTGATACAACCTGACCAGTATAACACTGTCTCAGCGTCTGTGGTGGGTGATACAACCTGACCAGTATAACACTGTCTCAGCGTCTGTGGTGGGTGATACAACCTGACCAGTATAACACTGTCTCAGCGTCTGTGGTGGGTGATGCAACCTGGCCAGTGTAACACTGTCTCAGCGTCTGTGGTGGGTGATACAACCTGACCAGTATAACACTGTCTCAGCGTCTGTGGTGGGTGATACAACATGACCAGTATAACACTGTCTCAGCGTCTGTGGTGGGTGATACAACATGACCAGTATAACACTGTCTCAGCGTCTGTGGTGGGTGATACAACATGACCAGTATAACACTGTCTCAGCGTCTGTGGTGGGTGATACAACATGACCAGTATAACACTGTCTCAGCGTCTGTGGTGGGTGATACAACATGACCAGTATAACACTGTCTCAGCGTCTGTGGTGGGTGATACAACCTGACCAGTATAACACTGTCTCAGCGTCTGTGGTGGGTGATGCAACCTGGCCAGTGTAACACTGTCTCAGCGTCTGTGGTGGGTGATACAACCTGACCAGTATAACACTGTCTCAGCGTCTGTGGTGGGTGATACAACATGACCAGTATAACACTGTCTCAGCGTCTGTGGTGGGTGATACAACCTGACCAGTATAACACTGTCTCAGCGTCTGTGGTGGGTGATACAACCTGGCCAGTGTAACACTGTCTTAATATCTTTAATACTGCTGCTGTATCCGTTATTATACTGACCAACTCCTCCATTATTTTACTGTATTGTTATTGTATGTTTTTGTACGGTACTTGTGCACTCCTGTGTTGTTCTGTTGTATGTTATTGTACTTTCCTTGTGTGTTACTGTATTACTCTTCTGTGTTACTGTACTGTACTGTTCTTCAGTGTTGTTATTGTAAGTTAGTTTTCTTATGTAACTGTATATTTCTTCTGTTACTATACATTTTTGTGTGTTTACAGTTCTTGCATGTTACAATAATTTTATTTTTGTTACTGTACTTATTGTGCATTACTTTGTCTTTCTAGTATGTTGACTTGCTTATTGTACTGCTGACGTCAGCTAAGTATTCCACGATGTCATTTACATCAAGCACTTTAAACCTTCCCACTGTACCTTTCACAACAATGTCTCTCACATTGATATTCATGTCACCCCGAACTATTATCTTGCATGACTCAACATTATATTACATGACTCAACATTATATTACATGACTCAACATTATCTTACATGACTCAACATTACCAACACATTCACTTAACATCTCCGAGGAGATGTTAAGTGAATGTCTGCGCTTATCTCCTCTTATAAAATATTAATACAAATAATACTATTCACATTACATATTAAAAATTAGTAACTTTTGCATAATAAAGTCGACCATTATGGTAGGTTCTGTCTATTGACAAAAACAGATTTCGGAAATCATTCCTGCAACCTGGTTATTTCGTCTTACTGTTGCTGTGAGTCTTACTGTTGCTGTGAGTCTTACTGTTTCTGTAAGTCTTACTGTTACTGTAAGTCTTACTGTTTCTGTAAGTCTTATTGTTACTCTGAGTCTTTCTGTTACTGTAGGTCTTACTGTTACTGTAAGTCTTACTGTTACTGTAAGTCTTACTGTTACTGTAAGTCTTACTGTTACTGTAAGTCTTACTGTTACTGTAAGTCTTACTGTTACTGTAAGTCTTACTGCTTCTGTAAGTCTTACTGTTACTGTGAGTCTTACTGTTACTGTAAGTCTTACAGAAACAGTAAGATTCACAGTAACAGAAAGACTCATAGTAACAGTAAGACTTACAGTAACAGTAAGACTTACAGTAACAGTAAGACTTACAGTAACAGTAAGACTTTCAGTAACAGTAAGACTTACAGAAACAGTAAGACTTACGGAAACAGTAAGACTCACAGTAACAGTAAGACTTACAGTAACAGAAAGACTCATAGTAACAGTAAGACTTACAGTAACAGTAAGACTTACAGTAACAGTAAGACTTACAGTAACAGTAAGACTTACAGAAACAGTAAGATTCACAGTAACAGTAAGTCTTACTGTTACTGTAAGTCTTACTGTTACTGTAAGTCTTACTGTTACTGTAAGTCTTACTGTTACTATGAGTCTTTCTGTTACTGTAAGTCTTACTGTTACTGTGAGTCTTACTGTTTCCGTAAGTCTTACTGTTTCTGTAAGTCTTACTGTTACTGTAAGTCTTACTGTTACTGTAAGTCTTACTGTTACTGTAAGTCTTACTGTTACTGTAAGTCTTACTGTTACTGTGAGTCTTACTGTTACTGTGAGTCTTACTGTTACCGTAAGTCTTACTGTTACTGTAAGTCTTACTGTTTCTGTGAGTCTTACTGTTACTGTAAGTCTTACTGTTACTGTGAGTCTTACTGTTACTGTAAGTCTTACTGTTACTGTAAGTCTTACTGTTACTGTAAGTCTTACTGTTACTGTAAGTCTTACTGTTACTGTAAGTCTTACTGTTACTGTAAGTCTTACTGTTACTGTACGTCTTACTGTTTCTGTAAGTCTTACTGTTTCTGTAAGTCTTACTGTTACTGTAAGTCTTACTGTGAGTCTTACTGTTACTGTAAGTCTTACTGTTACTGTAAGTCTTACTGTTTCTGTAAGTCTTACTGTTACTGTAAGTCTTACTGTTTCTGTAAGTCTTATTGTTACTGTTAGTCTTACTGTTACTGTAAGTCTTACTGTTACTGTAAGTCTTACTGTTACTGTAAGTCTTACTGTTTCTGTAAGTATTACTGTTTCTGTAAGTATTACTGTTTCTGTAAGTATTACTGTTTCTGTAAGTCTTACTGTTTCTGTAAGTCTTACTGTTACTGTGAGTCTTTTTGTTACTGTAAGTCTTACTTTTACTGTAAGTCTTGGTCTTTTAGGTATGGTACTTATCATGTAGAGTGATTTTTTAAGCAGTGGGTAACCTGTCTATCTTTCCAGCTTGGATGACAGAGAGGGTCACCTGTCAATCAACGAGTAGAATTGATGGAGATGGACTAACGTCCTGAGACTTCCCCTTTTTGGATTTAATTACCTCTGCACCTGTATGAAATTGCAGGACGTAACCCCTCATCATTGCAGCGGTAAAGAACCTGCTTTCCTGTCATCGGGATAGAATACTCACGGCTATACTGTGAAAAGCGAACCGGTGGGTTGTAACCTACACCTGCGACCCCCCCCTCATCATCAGCAACTGCTACGATTTCAACAACACTCAGTGTCACCAACACCAGACACCCGTATATATATTAGCGTTGAGTTCATTTATTCATTTCATTTTTCATTTTTCTTTCAAATAGGATATACCTTTCATGTTTTATTGTTTTATGTTTGCTTTAATAAATAATAAAGTGTTTATCTTTGTGAATTATTATTTCTTTTTCTATTCATTAATTTTCCTGAGGAGGAGCCAGCCTTGGTAATACTGTCCGTGTGTGACTTGAAAAAGCCCACTGTGTGGGTGAAACGTTGTCAATAAAGGATCACATTATACTGCATTTGTGTTTATATTTCCTTTGTGTTTATATTTCCAATACTGTCTGAAGTTGTTACAGGGCTGAGTAAGTCTTCACAGGTCTGATATTATTTACTTAGATTTTAGTAAGGCTTTTGATAGAGTTCCGCACCATAGACTGTTAAAGAAAGTGGCAGCTCATTGCATTGGGGGAAAAGTGCTCTCGTGGATCGAGTCATTTCTCACAGACAGGAAGCAGAGAGTGTCCATAAATGGGGTTAAATCCGAGTGGGGATCTGTAACAAGTGGCATTCCACAGGGATCAGTCTTGGGCCCGTTGTTGTTTATAATATATATCAATGATCTTGATGAGGGAATTACTGAACATTAAAATGGTGAAATGAGCAAATTCGCTTGGGTAGCATTGAAAATTGGGTTGGTCAAATGTTTGTTAGTGGGATGAATTGTAAAGGACCTGCCTAGTATGGGCCAACAGGCCTGCTGCAGTGTTCCTCCTTTCATATGTTCTTATGACAAAGATAGGTAGGATAATTGATTCAAACGTAGATATCTGGGAACTTCAGGAGGATTTAAGAACATAAGAACATAGGAAAGGAGGAATACTGCAGCAGGCCTGTTGGCCCATACTAGGCAGGTCCATTACAATTCCTCCCACTAACAAAACATTTGCCCAACCTAATTTTCAATGCTACCCAAGAAATAAGCTCTGATTTGCATGTCCCGCTCAAATCTAACCCTTCTCACTCATGTATTTATCCAACCTAAATTTGAAGCTACCCAAAGTCCCAGCCTCAGTAATCAAACTAGGTAGACTGTTGTTAGGTAAGACACATATGCAACAGTTAGGTATCTTTATTTCGAAACGTTTCGCCTACACAGTAGGCTTCTTCAGTCGAGTACAGAAAAGTTGATAGAAGCAGAAGATACTTGAAGACGATGTAATCAGTCCATCACGTAGACTGTTCCACTCATCAACTAATCCATTTTCCAAACCAATATTTTTCTACATCCTTTCTAAATCTAAAACATCCTTTCTAAATCTTGATCACTTGTAATATATTATATTCTTATAAGAACACATGAATGGAGGAACATTGCAGCAGCCCAGCCCTCTCATACTAGGCATGTCCTGCTAAAGACAATTATGCAACATATGTGAGTCTTTGAAGAAACGTTTCGCCACACAGTGGCTTCATCATTCCAATACTCTCATATATTTTCAATGTTTGCCAAGCAAGAAACATAACATAACTCCTCTGTCAGTTCTAATTAAATCCAACCGTTCTCAATCATGTATTTATCTAATAAAATAAGTTCAGTGTCTTCCTCAACTTTTAAGAAATTTACTTGATTTACTTAATATGAAAGGTTCGATTTGAGAAAGACAAATAGCATGTGCTGGTAGGCGTAATGCAGTGCTTCTTCCTTCTCGAGAAGAATCACTCCACCGCGTGACCTGACATACAAGAACACCTCACCACGTGATCATATGCTTTACTCACCTTATATAACTGCTAATTCTTGCACTTAGATTTAGACAAACTCAATACCTGGTCAGCAAAGTAGCAGATGCAGTTCAATGTAGACAAATGCAAGGTTCTGAAGCTCGGGAGTGTCCATAACCCTAGCACTTATAAGTTAAATAATGTAGAACTTATAAACACAAATGCAGTATAATGTGATCCTTTACTGACTACGTTTCGCCCACACAGTGGGCTTTTTCAAGTCACAAACAGAACTACCTGAGGTGGAAGGAACGCGAGTATTTATAGTCCGGTTCAGAATGCTGAGGTCAGGTGAAGAATGCTGCATCTGATGATGTACCGAGTGGGGTTATAGAGTCTAAAAACTTGGGTAGCTTGGAAAGGAGATTGGATAAGTTTGTGAGCAGACCTTCTACAGTGTTCTTATGTGGGATATCGATGAAGAAGTTTCTTGGCAAGTGGTTCAGCTATGTTATAGAAGCCACTATTCTGGTTGAAGTTGTCGGATATAGAAATAAGTGATGATTCCAGGATTCTTCGGTATTGAGTGTTGTCTTCTGGGGCGATAAGTCTTGAGTTTCTGTAGTTTATCAAGTGGTTGTGTGAATTACGGTGTTGTACGCAGGCATTCCTTGTGTCGTCAGACCTGCTTGCGTATTGGTGTTCTGAAATACGTGTTTGGAGGTCCCTTGATGTTTCGCCCACGTATAACTTGTTGCAGTCATTACAAGGGATTATGTATACCCCTGCAGAGGATGGAGGCTTGTCCTGTCTACTACTGGTGATGTCCTTGATGGTCGTGGCTGTGGAGGTAGATACTTGGAATGATGTTTTGGCAAAGATGTTGGAAACATGTTTGGCAATGGAGTTGGTGGGAAGGACTATGTATCTCTTCTCGGCAGTGTCTTCTCTGGGTGTGTTGAAGATGTTTAATGCCCGCCGTCTGCAGTCTCTGATGAAGTGACGAGGATAGTGGAGTTTAGAAAATATTTGTTCAATTATAGTGCATTCTTCCTCAAGGAACTCTTTGCTGCAGATTCTGAGTGCATGCAGGAAGAAGCCTATAATTACACCCCGTTTGGTTTTGGTGTCGTGGTGAGAGTAGAAGTGGAGAAGATCGTTTTGGTTGATGGGTTTTCGATAGACTTTAAAACGAAGTTCGTGGTCAGCTTTGCAGAGCAGGACATCAAGGAAAGGAAGAGTGTTGTCGACTTCTTCTTCAAGTGTGAACTGGATTGAAGGCTCGACCTGGTTGAGCTTGTCTTGGAGAGCTTGAACGTTGAAGCGTTTAGGAGTTATGAGGAGAATGTCGTCAACATAACGGAGCCAGGTGACAGACGAAGGAATAATGGTGGAGAAACGTTCGGCTTCTAGATGTTCCATGTTTGTGTTTATATTTCCATTGTGTCGGTATTTTATACCATTTATTTCCAATGTAGAACTTAGCCATACAGATTACGTATGCCTAAGCATACGTAATAAGGCAAACAGATTACTGGAATTTATATCAAGAAGTGTAAGCAATAGAAGTTCAGAGGTTATATTACAGCTTTATACATCATTAGTAAGGCCTCACCTAGATTATGCAGCTCAGTTCTGGTCACCATTTTACAGAATAGAAATAGATTCGTTAGAAAACATTCAACGTAGAATGACTAAATTAATACACAGCATTAGAAACCTTCCTTATGAAGAAAGATTGAAGACCCTTAAATTAAATTCACTTGTTAGACGAAGAATGAGGGAAGACATGATCGAAGTGTATAAGTGGAAGATGGGTATTAATAAAGGGGATATTAATAAGGTCTTGAGGATAGCTCTCCAGTAGAGAACCCGCAATAATGGATTGAAATTAGACAAGTTTAGATTTAGAAAGGATATATGAAAGTATTGGTTTGGAAATAGGGTAGTTGATGAGCGCAACAGTCTACCTAGTAGGGTTATTGAAGCTAAAACCTTGGGTAGTTTCAAATTTAAGTTGGATAAATGCATGAGTGAGAGGGGTTGGATTTGAGTGGGACTTGCATATGATTGGATAGGGTTAACGGAGCTTATTTCTTGGGTGGCATTGAAAATTGGCTGGGCAAATATTTTTGTCATGTATCGTCATCAAGCTATGTATGGTTCCTGCCTCCACTACATCACTTGCTTGGCTATTCCACTTCCTGGCTACTCTATGACTGATGAAATACTTCCTAACATCCCTGTGACTCGTCTGAGTCTTCAGCTTCCAATTGTGACCCCTTGTTTCTGTGTCCCCTCTTTGGAACATTCTGTCTCTGTCTACCATGTCTATTCCATGCGGTATTTTGTATGTCGTTATCATGTCTCCCCTGACCCTCCTGTCCTCCAGTGTTGTCAGACCGATTTCCCTTAACCTTTCTTCGTAGGACATTTCCCATAGCTCTGGAACTAGCCTTGTTGCAAACCTTTGCACTTTCTCTAATTTCTTGACGTGTTTGACCAGGTGTGGGTTCCAAACTGGTGCTGCGTACTCCAGTATGGGCCTGACGTACACAGTGTAGAGTCTTGAACGATTCCTTACTGAGGTACCGGAACGCTATTCTCAGGTTTCCCAAGCGCCCATATGCCGCAGCAGTTATCTGGTTAATGTGTGCTTCTGGCGACGTACTCGGTATTATACTCACCCTTAGATATTTCTCCTTGAGTGAGGTTTGCAGTCTTTGGCCGCCTAGCCTATACTCTGTCTGCGGTCTTCTTTGCCGTATTCCGATCTTCATGACTTTGCATTTGGCGGAGTTAAATTCTAGGAGCCAGTTGCTGGACCACGCGGCCAGCCTGTCCAGGTCTTTCTAGACCTGTCAGATCCGCATCTGATTTAATTCTCCTCATTAACTTCACATCATCTGCAAAGAGGGACACTTCTGAGTCTATCGCTTCCGTCATATCATTCACATATACCAACAATAGTACTTGTCCCAGGACTGACCCCTGTGGGACCCAGCTCGTCACTCGCGCCCACTGTGATACCTCATCACGGACCACGACTCGCTGTTGCCTCCCTGTTAGGTATTCTCTGATCCATTTCAGTGCCCTACCTGTTATACGTGCCTGATCCTCTAGCTTCTGTACTAATTTCTTGTGAGGAACTGTGTCGAAGGCCTTCTTGCAGTCCAAGAAAATGTAGTCAACCCACCTCTCCCTCTCATGTCTTCAGTTACCTTGTCATAAAACTCTAGTAGGTTTGTGACACAGGATTTGCCTTCCATGAACCCGTGCTGACTGTCGCTTATAATCTTGTTCCGCTCCAGGTGCTCCACCACTCTCCACCTGATAATCTTCTCCATGACTTTGCATACTATACACGACAGTGACACTGGTCTGTAGTTTAGTGCCTCTTTTCTGTCTCCTTTTTTAAAAATAGGAACTGCATTTGCCATCTTCCATTCCTCAGGTAGTTTCCCAGTTTCAAGGGATGTGTTGAAGATTGTGGTTAGTGGCACACACAATGTCTCTGCTCCCGCTCTAAGGACCCACGGATAGATGCTCTCCGATCCCACCGCCTTTGAGGTATCAAGGTCACTTAGGAGCTTCTTCACTTTCTCCCGGGTTGTGTGCATTTCATCCAACGCTTGTTTGTATAACCCTTGTTGGTGTACGCCACTGTTTTGGCTTGTCAGTGTCCCTTCAGCCTCCACTGTAAATACTTCCTGAAATCTCATGTTGAGCTCCTCACATACTTCTTGGTCATTTCTTGTGAGCTCCTCACCTTCTTTCCACATCCTGATTACCTGGTCCTTGACTGTTGTCTTCCTCCTGATATGTCTGTAAAGCAATTTCGGGTCAGACTTGACTTTCGATGCTATGTCGTTTTCGTACTGCCGCTGGGCCTCCCTCCTTATCTCTGCATACCCGTTTCTGGCTCGTCGATTAATGTCTTTATTTTCCTGAGTCCTTTGCCTTCTCCACTTTTTCCATTCTCTATCGCACTTAGTTTTTGCCTCCCTACACCTTCGGGTAAACCAAGGGCTCCTTCTGGTTTTCCCATTATTTCTGTTACTCTTATGAACAAACCTTTCCTCTGCGTCCTTGCAATGTGTTGTTACGTATTCCATCATTTCGTTTACTGACTTTCCAACTCTCTCTCCCACTGAACCTACTGCAGGAAGGTCCTCATACCTGTGTAGTCCCCCCTTTTATGTTTTGGCTTTTCCCTTTCTACTCCTGTTACCCTCTCCACTTGTAGCTCTACGATGTATTCAAAGCTCAGAACCAAGTGGTCACTAGCTCCCAGAGACCTTTCATATGTGATGTCCTCGATGTCTGAGCTACTCAGGGTGAACACAGGGTTCAGTCTTGCTGGTTCATCCTCCCCTCTGTCTCTGGTAGTGTCCCTAACATGTTGGTGCATGAGGTTTTCCAGTACCATGTGTGTGTGTGTGTGTGTGTGTGTGTGTTTTATATTACGTGCCTCATGCCCATCTATTGGGCGGAAGTCAACAAAGATTACACACGAGCAATGAAAAATAAAAATAAATAATATTTACCTATTAAATATAATTACGTTATATAGAAAAAGCGATATTACATTTAGAATCAGCTTTTCAAATATTAGTGACATTAGGTAGGCTTCTTCTTGTTGTTGATACGCCGGTATCCTCCTGGCCCGGGCCTTTTACAAGTGGTGGCCCGGCCTTGGCTCCTCATCTAGGGAGTGTCTGAGACCTAAGTCTCCCATGGGCTCTGGTGGCCTGGTGGCTAACGCTCTCGCTTCACACGGCGAGGGTCTGGGTTCGATTCCCCGCCAGAGTAGAAACATTGGACGTGTTTCTTTCCACCTGTTGTCTATGTTCCCCATCAGTAAAATGGGTACCTGGGTGTTATTCGACTGGTGTGGGTCGCATCCTGGGACACTGACCTAATTTGCCCGAAATGTACCGAAGTGCGGAGCATAACAAGGGACTTTCTATATAGTAGTATGTCATTGTTGTCAGCTAGGACTGTATACATTGTACATGTACTTGTAGTAAATAAAGATATTATTATGGGAGGAGACACTAGTACCCCCTCCACATCGTTGAGAGCAACTGTCCCCAGGCCTAGCCACATTCCCCGCCATCACGGGGCTCGTAGGGAGAAGCTAGGCCTCTCTGGTCTGCTATCCCCGCCCCAAAGGGGCTAATGGGAACGACAGTCTTGTGAGCTGCAAGCTCTGGCTCAGGCACCTACCCTACAGTAGAAGAGCTGGGCATGGTGTCGATCCACCCATTGTGTAGGCCTCTGTTATGAAAATGAAGAAATTTAAGCACGTAACTCTAAGGATATTACAACCCAGGTTTGACTGTCTATCTTCCATCAACACCAGTCATGTGTTTACCACTGTTGGTTATTGTCACTGTCAGCACCACTGAGAACACTGTGCTACCAGTGATGCATTTACCACTGTTGGTTATTGTCACTGTCAGCACCACTGAGAGCACTGTGTTACCAGTGATGTGTTTACCACCGTTGGTTATTGTCACTGTCAGCACCACTGAGAGCACTGTGCTACCAGTGATGTGTTTACCACTGTTGGTTATTGTCACTGTCAGCACCACTGAGAACACTGTGCTACCAGTGATGCATTTACCACTGTTGGTTATTGTCACTGTCAGCACCACTGAGAGCACTGTGTTACCAGTGATGTGTTTACCACTGTTGGTTATTGTCACTGTCAGCACCACTGAGAGCACTGTGCTACCAGTGATGTGTTTACCACTGTTGATTATTGTCACTGTCAGCACCACTGAGAACACTGTGCTACCAGTGATGTGTTTACCACTGTTGGTTATTGTCACTGTCAACACCAATGAGAGCACTGTGTTACCAGTGATGTGTTTACCACTGTTGGTTATTCTCACTGTCAGCACCAATGAGAGCACTGTGTTACCAGTGATGTGTTTACCACTGTTGGTTATTGTCACTGTCAACACCACTAAGAGCGCTGTTGATTATTGTCACTGTCAGCACCACTGAGAACACTGTGCTACCAGTGATGTGTTTACCACTGTTGATTATTGTCACTGTCAGCACCACTGAGATCACTGTGCTAAAAGTGATGTGTTTACCACTGTTGGTTATTGTCACTGTCAGCACCAATGAGAGCACTGTGTTACCAGTGATGTGTTTACCACTGTTGGTTATTGTCACTGTCAGTACCAATGAGAGCACTGTGTTACCAGTGATGTGTTTACCACTGTTGGTTATTGTCACTGTCAGCACCAACGAGAGCACTGTGTTACCAGTGATGTGTTTACCACTGTTGGTTATTGACACTGTCAACACCACTAAGAGCGCTGTGTTACTACTGTTGTACTGTTGTTTCTACCCTTTCTGCTCCCCTCTTCTATCACTGTTGTTATTTGCACTTCAAACATCCGAGGGGACTGGTTCACTTATTCATCCAGAAGTCACACTCATTCCCATACCCCATACTGCTAATGCAGCGTTACCACGACTCTCTCTCTCTCTCTCTCTCTCTCTCTCTCTCTCTCTCTTTCTCTCTCCTTTGTATCCTTGCATAACAAATTCACTCACATTCTCAAGAGACTGGTTTTCTATACCTATTCACCAAAATATTCTTGACTACAGGTCCAAGGTCCAAGATTTCAATTCCCAAGTCTCGGGTCACAAGACCCAGGTCTCAGCTCCTAGAATTTAGGTCTGAAAACACAGCGTTACCAAATGCAAGAAGTAAACAAAACTTTGTGTGTTTGTGAACGTGAGTTCAGCGTGGTGCTCCACACAGATCCCACTGTCCATAATTTTGAACAAAAGCCGCAGGTGCAGAAAAAGATTTACTGTCAAAACGTTTCGCTCACTGCAGGTTTATATCAAATCAATGCAAATGGATGGAGGCCCTGACCACTAAAAACATCCCTGACCTTAACCCATGTTTGGCAAACTCCACGAGTAAACTTTTACAATTATTCACATGTATCAGTCACCCACCTCACCTACAGTTCTCTCTCCACCTATATATGTCTCAGATTTGGTCTCCAAGTGAGAAATTATCTATGCTAAGTTTCCTTCCTTCCTCTGTGTCCTTGTGCTACAAATCATCTTGTAATTTTTATGCCCAAAGTACGATTAACTAAGAAAAAATTGAATTAGAAATTGAAAAGTGACACAGTGAACATAGTATTTACATTAAACAAAGTGGTCAACAAAAGTCGCAATGTCTTGGCTGGAATAATTCACAATTAATTAAAAAAATGGAAAGAGAGCTTAAGATAACGTCTCTTTCTGTACCGAATAATTATCTGCTTGATGAAGATTCAGGACAAAGCGAAACGTCGAATGAAGTTTCCTCTTCTAAACAGAAGATCGTAGTGAAACTTGTATCAAGAAAAGTATTAGCCTCTTGTACTTATAGATTTAAAAAGTCATATGACAAGGTGCAGAAAGAGACAGTGTTGTTAGTATTGTTAACGTTGTGTAACACCAGAAAGATATAAACAACCATAATACTATACACCAGACATACACACGAACACAGTATATCGCTTTTCTGATCTGTTGGTTTATAGTGGAAAGTTTTTGCTCTAAACGGCTTAGGCAGCAAATCCCTGAATATCTTAAGAGTATACTAGATACTGTTCTTTTCTTAACTTATTTACTGATTGCTGAAATGATTGACACAAGTTGATGTGTTTGAGATTTTCTGTAAACAGTGAGGTGGTTCTTATTCTCTTGCTAGAGTTCCTTGTCTCTCCGACTAGTTTCGTTGTCCTTCTGGTTAATTTTGCGAATTTTCAAGTAACTTTTACGAATATAATTATAAATTCACACAACACCAGCTGTGTGAGGAGTCATCTCCACAACACCAGCTTTGTGAGGAGTCATCACCACAACACCAACTGTGTCACGAGTCATCATCACAACACCAACTGTGTCAGGAACCATCACCACAACACTGTGTCAGGAATCATCACCACAACACCAGCTATATCAGTTGCCGTCAACACAACATCAGCTGTGTCATTTGCCGCCACCACAACATCAGCTGTGTCAGGAGCCGTTACCACAACACCAACAGTGTCAGGAACCATCATCACAACACCAGCTGCCAGGAGTCATCACAACACCTTCTCGATTTCTTCAATTTAACATCATTTTACTACGTTAATTTTCCTGAAATTAATAATAATAATAATAATACTAATAATAATAATAATAAAAATATTATTATTATTATTATAATAAAACAGAAGCGCTAAATCCATTAATCATAGCTGATTGCTTGAGACATCTAACCTTATTTTAAGTACTCAGTTTGAGACCGTTTACGAGCGTGTTACTCTCGTAATGTTCAGTTCTTTAAACGTTTTTCTTCACTTTGTCTTTTGTAGGTATTAGGTGTGTCAAGAGACATTATTGTATTGTGTTTCTCCAGAACAGTCTTGTTCCGGTCTTAAGATGATAACATCTCTACAATAATTTTTCTCTTGTTTTCAATTTCATATATATTTCCTCATTTTGTTTGCAAGTTCTTTTATTACCAACACAGGTGTAGAATAGCCTGCACATCTTGTTGTAAATGAATAAATAGTGGAGCAGCACAACACAAGTTATATGTCATAATCAAGCCAAATTTAATATAACATACTCGTAGCATGCCACATCTTTCATTAACTTTTAGAACCAAAACTTACTATTTATATGACTTATCGCCTGATAATGCTGTGGACGATTGAGCTAATGATTGGCTGAGAATAGGAATGTGGAAGGAAAGGTGAGTAGTGGTTCAGTTTCTTGGTTTCCTCTCTGAGTACTCTGTCTTCCTCCTTACGGTTTATATTTTGTATTTTAAAATATGTGCAGTGACCCTTTCCTTCTCGTATTTTATTTTTTATGAGTTGCAATATTATATTCTTTGTCATGTCTTTATTTTAACAGGATCATAAATAAAGGAATGGGATAAGGACAGAAGCAGACAGCAACAATGCACAGGAAGATACGTACGTCCTAAGTGACTGACCAACAAGTGTGTATTATAATACCATCTCAACAAATGCAGGATTTAGCGGATGAGATAAGCAGAAAGATAGATATTCCTTAGTGCAAGAGAGGCCATCACCATTTGTGCTTTCTCAGCAGCAAATATTACCTGCCATCGTTTTCCCAAGGCTGATGTAGCTGATATAGTTGTGAGCATCACACCAAATATTTCACTTTAGAAGCACGTATCCCCTCAAAAATCGAGGCTCATTCTCTGATTACTTTAGCTGCTGATGATCCGATATAAAAGCAACATCAGTGCCGGTGACATATACAGAGCTGGTAAATATTGGTGTATCCGTCTAATCAACGCACGTGCCATAAATAAGACTAGAGGAGACAGCGCCTGTATGGAACCCTTGTCACAAAAAGCAGAATAAAAAGTTTGGAAAAGTTAAAGGTTTGTTACATTTCTTCCAGAGCTAAGAAGGGTTGAGACACGAAAAATAGTAAAGAAAGTTAGATCTTACAGTACATCCCTTAGAAACCCAGAAGGGATGTGATCACATCTTTAAAGATTCTCAGAGACAAAAATACCGATGAAGACGATTTGGGTAGAGAAGAAATCAAATGAATGAAGACAGATAAAAAGTAAAAAGAATAACATGACAATACCATGAATGAAACAATACACAAATAGACTTGAAATATGAGACTGAAAGCTATGACGACGCTTCAGTCGTCAGAAACACGAAGGGAAGGGAGCCAGTATATATACCAGATGAGGTGGGGACACGAGACAGGTGATAGAAATAATATGAAGAAAGTAGAGATAGTAGTAGTAGAAGTAGAAATAGTAGTAGTAATATTAGAGGTAGAAATAGTAGTAGTAGTAGTAGTAGTGGTGGTGGTAGCAGCAGTAGTACATATATATATATACTGGCTCCCTTCCCTTCTGGGTTCTGTGTAAGTAGGTTATTGTCCAAGATGTCGTCATAAGTTTCTCTCACATGTGCTGGTTATTTGTATACAGAAAAAAAAGTTCAAATGAGCCATAATAACATAAAATTATCATTGGTGGGAAAGAAGTGAATTAATAAAATGCATTAAGATGGAATGCATTAAAAACAACTCTGAAAATGTTTTCTAAATTATTTTTGAGAAAATAAATAATGGTCATACCAAGCAACTGACAAGCAAGACTGTGGCACATAACATGGTGAATATTGTTCTGCTAGACTATGAACAGGACGGTGTCATTATACTATGGAGCTCTGTACCATCCACTGTGCTGTTGAGATGTGATTTGCAGAAGTGCGCCGGAGAGAGACTTGTGGCGCATATTCTTGTATATAAAGCTGTTTGATCGTATATATATATTTATGGAATTACTTTTAGCATTTTAATGAACAATTTATCTTAAATCTGTCAAAAGCAGTTAATGCGAAGATCTTTTGAAGTTACGAGGCACCTCCAGCGGCTGCTGTAATGGCTGCCTATTATCTGAGGGTTAGGGCGGCAGCTCTATAGTGCGCCTTTAGAAAATATCGCCTAAGTTGGGAGCATCGTGGAGGGCATTAAAGGGATAACTGTCTACTCTATCAGAAGAGCACTACACAGGCATGAAGGAAGCGACCTTCACATGATATACCTATTTAGCAGAGGAAATACTACGTTATAAGAAATATACAGTGAACATACTGTAGGAACTGAATAAATGATCGTAGACACAACCTGTACGATAATAAACAAATACACAATAATCATTCTTATTTAGTTTAAGAATGTTGCCAGTAAGGGGTTTAGAGGATTTTTTTATTCCTTGGAATTTTATAAACAACTTCAGAATTTGGTCTATTTCAAATATTCCCCGTCTCAGGCACAAGGTATTGGATCTAAAGCTGGTTTAATATATTTTTAGAGCCTAGGGGCTATATTTTTTTTACTAGGAAACTCAATCCATTAATATTAAAATCTTATTATGCTTAATTTTAAAGTATTTGAATACATAATATTATAGCTTAATATTGTATGTACAATAGTTTTATTTTAAGGAAACTTTAAGTAAAGAATTTGATATAGATATATATATATATATATATATATATATATATATATATATATATATATATATATTTTTATATTTATATTTATATATTTATATTTATATTTATATTATTTTTTTTTATTATTAACACACTGGCCGATTCTCACCAAGGCAGGGTGGCCCGAAAAAGAAAAACTTTCACCATCATTCACTCCATCACTGTCTTGCCAGAAGGGTGCTTTACACTAGAGTTTTTAAACTGCAACATTAACACACACACACACACACACACACACACACACACACACACACACACACACACACACACACACAGATTAGGGGGTTATTCGAAGGGGAGAAACCGACCAATCAAGCTGATTCTCAGGACGGAAACAGTGCGGAACAGGATCCTCCAAGAGAAACCACGGTTGAAATACTCGGAAGAGTACAAGAGGGTGTTCCTAGACAGAGGCAGAACACAATCAGAACGACAGCAGCTGAGGGAGAGGACAAAAAAGCGAAAGGAGCTAGGAAAAGAGACAAGGATGGAACCAGCAGAGGTCAGTCAGAGCAGAACAGAACAGCAAGGGCAAGCACACACACAACTATTCTCAGAACCATACAACCTATCACACCATTCCAACACACACTACAATCCATACCCACAGCCTCCACCCAACACCGAGCTATAGAATCCCACAGTATGCTACCAGGTCTCCCACCCTCACAGGCCCCCCAAACCACAGTGTTGGAAAGGAAACTGAAGGTATGGTACACAAACGCTGACGGAATAACAAATAAGTGGGAGGAGTGGCATGAAAGAGTCAAAGAGGCATCACCGGACATCATAGCTCTCACAGAAACCAAGTTTACAGGTATGATAACAGATGCCATCTTTCCAACGGGATACCAAATTCTGAAAAAAGACAGAGGGAACAGGGGGGGTGGAGGAGTGGCATTGCTGATCAAAAATCGCTGGAATTTTGATGAGCTGGAGAGAGGAGACAGCGGAGAAGAAAGTGATTACATAGCGGGAACGCTTCACTCTGGAGGTTACAAGGTGGTAATAGCAGTGATGTATAACCCACCACAGAATAGCAGGAGGCCAAGGCAAGAGTGCGACGAGAGCAATAGAGCGATGGTTGACACACTGGCTACAGTGGCCAGAAGAGCTCATGCATGCAGGGCAAAGCTCCTGATCATGGGTGACTTTAGGGGGTTTTGACATGCTCAGCGCGAAAAAAAAAATTTTTCCGAAAAAAATTCACAAACTGAGTTAATCTTATAGAAAAATAGCTTAACTCTCTGGCAACACAATGGTACCAGAATCATTGTTCTGCGACATTCCTACAAGGAATTATGGTCATTTAAATACACCTAGGGTGACGTCACCACCCGCGGCAGGTGTGCTCACCTGTCGTCAATTTATTTTTTTTTTTCCGTTTTTTTTTCGTGTATTTACTGTATTATTCTTTCTAAGATAATAATTGACGATTTGGTATCATAATACAGTGGGTGGGACTTATACGGAGAGTTCCAACCAACCAGGAACCTCCCGACACCATTTTGCTGAGTCTTGCTGACGTCATGGAAAATTCCAGTCTCGGGGGTGGCCGGGGAATATGGCTCAATATAACGCTATTATAGCTTCTACGGCTTATTTATCTATCACAATTGATCTAATATGACATAATAAACAATATAAATAACAAAGAAGTATGGTAAATACTCCAGAATGAATAATATATGGAATATTCCCAGAGCGCTCCATCGGGAATAATAGATTCCCATTCTCAGAGAGGGGCTTACATTCTCTTTCTCTCACCTCCAGGGTCCTTATATTAGAGAAAACGAACATGGTTAACTATGATATACACTCGTAATGCAGTATAAGACTGAGAAAAATGTTATTTTCTCGAAAAAAAAAAAAAAAAAAGGTGGTCCGGCTGTTTCGCGGATTATCTCGGAAGTAAGTTATTCACATATATGAGCAAGTAACTTCGTTAATAATAGCAGGAATGTAATGAAATTCACAGAGAACATAAAGGAAAGATTGTTTTACAATCCCATGGATCGCTTTTTGAGATATCATAATTTGTTTTTGATTTTTGTGAGGGCAAAAGTCAGATATTTGGCTGAAAGTCAAAAAACATACAAAATTTATTTTTTTTAAGAATGAAGAAAGGATAAATTACAGAACGGCAATCCATTAGAAATACAGTTTAGCATTGTTTTATGCGTAGATAATGCCAAAACAACTTCTCCAAGTCCCACTTCGACGGCACCTTGCAATATGTATGATTATTAGTAAATAATTTTTTTCTCAGTTGTTTTTTGAGCTATCTTATTGAAACTTGGTCACATTACTATTGAAAGGTGCTTCTTTACGTACAAAAAAAATGAAAGAAATCGAACGAAAATTAAAAAAACAAACAAAATTACCGTTCAATGACCCCTTTAGCCACAAGGAGATCGATTGGGAGAACTTGGACCCGCATGGGGGCCAAGATACATGGAGGGCTAAGATGATGGAGGTGGTACTGGAAAACTTCATGTACCAACACGTAAGGGACACTACAAGAGAGAGAGGAGAGGATGAACCAGCAAGGCTGGACTTAGTATTCACCTTGAGTAGTGCAGATATCGAGGACATCACATATGAAAGACCCCTTGGGGCCAGTGACCATGTGGTTTTAAGCTTCGAATACACAGTAGTGCTACAAGTGGAGGGAGAAGCAGGAAGGCCAGGACGAATGAAGCCAAACTACAAGAAATGGGACTACACAGGAATGAACTTCTTGAACGGGGTTCAGTGGGACAGAGAACTGGCAGGGAAGCCAGTTAATGAGATGATGGAATATGTAGCAACAAAATGCAAGGAGGCTGAGGAGAGATTTGTACCCAAGGGTAACAGGAATAATGAAAAAGCCAGGATGAGCCCATGGTTTACCCAAAGGTGCAGGGAGGCAAAAACCAAGTGTGCTAGGGAATGGAAGAAATATAGAAGGCAAAGGACCCAGGAGAATAAATAGAGCGGTCGTAGAGCCAGAAACGAATATGCGCAGATAAGGGAGGCCCAAAGACAATATGAAAACATAAGTGAGGCCCAAAGACAATATGAAAACGACATAGCAGCGAAAGCCAAATCTGACCCGAAACTGTTATACAGCCACATCAGGAGGAAAACAACAGTCAAGGACCAGGTAACCAGGCTAAGGAAGGAAGGAGGTGAGACAACATGAAATGACCGTGAAGTATGTGAGGAACTCAACAAGAGATTCAAAGTGTTCACAGATGAGACAGAAGGGGCTCCAGAAAGACGGAGAGGTGGAGCACACCACCATGTGCTGGACACAGTGCACACAACCGAGGAAGAAATGAAGAGGCTTCTGAGTGAGCTAGATACCTCAAAGGCAATGGGGCCAGATAACATCTCCCCATGGGTATTGAGAGAGGAAGCAGAGGCGCTATGTGTACCCCTAACAACAGTATTCAATACATCTATCGAAACAGGGAGATTGCCTGAGGCATGGAAGACAACAAATGTAGTCCCAATCTTTAAATAAGGAGACAGACATAAAGCATTAAATTACAGACCAATATCACTGACATGTATAGTATGCAAAATCATGGAGAAGATTATCAGGAGAAGAGTGTGGAACACGTAGAAAGGAATGATCTCATCAACAGCAGCCAACATGGTTTCAGGGACGGGAAATCCTGTGTCACAAACCTACACCAAGCAGGGATAACAGGGAAGGCACTACAATGGATCAGGGAATACTTGTCAGGAAGACAGCAGCGAGTCATGGTACGTGGCGAGGTGTCAGAGTGGGCCCCTGTGACCAGCGGGGTCCCACAGGGGTCAGTCCTAGGACCAGTGCTGTTTCTGGTATTTGTGAACGACATTACGGAAGGAATAGACTCTGAGGTGTCCCTGTTTGCAGATGACGTGAAGCTGATGAGAAGAATTCAGTCGATCGAAGACCAGGCAGAACTACAAAGGGATCGGGACAGGCTGCAGACCTGGTCCAGCAATTGACTCCTGGAGTTCAATCCCACCAAGCGCAAAGTCATTAAAATTGGGGAAGGGCAAAGAAGACCGCAGACGGAGTACACTCTAGGGGGCCAGAGACTACAAACCTCACTCAAGGAATAAGATCTTGGGGTGAGTATAACACCAGGCACATCTCCTGAAGCGCACATCAACCAAATAACTGCTGCAGCATATGAGCGCCTAGCAAACCTCAGAACAGTATTCCGACATCTTAATAAGGAATCGTTCAGGACCCTGTACACCGTGTACGTTGGGCCCATATTGGAGTTTGCGGCACCAGTTTGGAACCCACACCTAGCCAAGCACGTAAAGAAACTAGAGAAAGTGCAAAGGTTTGCAACAAGACTAGTCCCAGAGCTAAGAGGTATGTCCTACGAGGAGAGGTTAAGGGAAATCAACCTGACGACACTGAAGGACAGGAGAGATAGGGGGGACATGATAACGACATACAAAATACTGAGAGGAATTGACAAGGTGGACAAAGGATGTTCCAGAGATTGGACACAGTAACAAGGGGACACAGTTGGAAGTTGAAGACACAGATGAATCACAGGGATGTTAGGAAGTATTTCTTCAGCCACAGAGTAGTCAGTAAGTGGAATAGTTTGGGAAGCGATGTAGTGGAGGCAGGATCCATACATAGCTTTAAGCAGAGGTATGATAATGCTCACGGTTCAGGGAGAGTGACCTAGTAGCGATCAGTGAAGAGGCGAGGCCAGGAGCTCGGACTCGACACCTGCAACCTCAACTAGGTGAGTACAACTAGGCGAGTACATATATATATATATAATATATATATATATATATATATATATATATATATATATATATATATATATATATATATATATATATATATATATATATATATTTTATTTTTTTATTATCACACCGGCCGATTCCCACCAAGGCAGGGTGGCCCGAAAAGAAAAACTTTCACCATCATTCACTCCATCACTGTCTTGCCAGAAGGGTGCTTTACACTACAGTTTTTAAACTGCAACATTAACACCCCTCCTTCAGAGTGCAGGCACTGTACTTCCCATCTCCAGGACTCAAGTCCGGCCTGCCGGTTTCCCTGAATCCCTTCATAAATGTTACTTTGCTCACACTCCAACAGCACGTCAAGTATTAAAAACCATTTGTCTCCATTCACTCCTATCAAACACGCTCACGCATGCCTGCTGGAAGTCCAAGCCCCTCGCACACAAAACCTCCTTTACCCCCTCCCTCCAACCCTTCCTAGGCCGACCCCTACCCCGCCTTCCTTCCACTACAGACTGATACACTCTTGAAGTCATTCTGTTTCGCTCCATTCTCTCTACATGTCCGAACCACCTCAACAACCCTTCCTCAGCCCTCTGGACAACAGTTTTGGTAATCCTGCACCTCCTCCTAACTTCCAAACTACGAATTCTCTGCATTATATTCACACCACACATTGCCCTCAGACATGACATCTCCACTGCCTCCAGCATTCTCCTCGCTGCAACATTCATCACCCACGCTTCACACCCATATAAGAGCGTTGGTAAAACTATACTCTCATACATTCCCCTCTTTGCCTCCAAGGACAAAGTTCTTTGTCTCCACAGACTCCTAAGTGCACCACTCACTCTTTTTCCCTCATCAATTCTATGATTCACCTCATCTTTCATAGACCCATCCGCTGACACGTCCACTCCCAAATATCTGAATACGTTCACCTCCTCCATACTCTCTCCCTCCAATCTGATATTCAATCTTTCATCACCTAATCTTTTTGTTATCCTCATAACCTTACTCTTTCCTGTATTCACCTTTAATTTTCTTCTTTTGCACACCCTACCAAATTCATCCACCAATCTCTGCAACTTCTCTTCAGAATCTCCCAAGAGCACAGTGTCATCAGCAAAGAGCAGCTGTGACAACTCCCACTTTGTATGTGATTCTTTATCTTTTAACTCCACGCCTCTTGCCAAGACCCTCGCATTTACTTCTCTTACAACCCCATCTATAAATATATTAAACAACCACGGTGACATCACACATCCTTGTCTAAGGCCTACTTTTACTGGGAAAAAATTTCCCTCTTTCCTACATACTCTAACTTGAGCCTCACTATCCTCGTAAAAACTCTTCACTGCTTTCAGTAACCTACCTCCTACACCATACACTTGCAACATCTGCCACATTGCCCCCCTATCCACCCTGTCATACGCCTTTTCCAAATCCATAAATGCCACAAAGACCTCTTTAGCCTTATCTAAATACTGTTCACTTATATGTTTCACTGTAAACACCTGGTCCACACACCCCCTACCTTTCCTAAAGCCTCCTTGTTCATCTGCTATCCTATTCTCCGTCTTACTCTTAATTCTTTCAATTATAACTCTACCATACACTTTACCAGGTACACTCAACAGACTTATCCCCCTATAATTTTTGCACTCTCTTTTATCCCCTTTGCCTTTATACAAAGGAACTATGCATGCTCTCTGCCAATCCATAGGTACCTTACCCTCTTCCATACATTTATTAAATAATTGCACCAACCACTCCAAAACTATATCCCCACCTGCTTTTAACATTTCTATCTTTATCCCATCAATCCCGGCTGCCTTACCCCCTTTCATTTTACCTACTGCCTCACGAACTTCTCCCACACTCACAACTGGCTCTTCCTCACTCCTACAAGATGTTATTCCTCCTTGCCCTATACACGAAATCACAGCTTCCCTATCTTCATCAACATTTAACAATTCCTCAAAATATTCCCTCCATCTTCCCAATACCTCTAACTCTCCATTTAATAACTCTCCTCTCCTATTTTTAACTGACAAATCCATTTGTTCTCTAGGCTTTCTTAACTTGTTAATCTCACTATAAAACTTTTTCTTATTTTCAACAAAATTTGTTGATAACATCTCACCCACTCTCTCATTTGCTCTCTTTTTACATTGCTTCACCACTCTCTTAACTTCTCTCTTTTTCTCCATATACTCTTCCCTCCTTGCATCACTTCTACTTTGTAAAAACTTCTCATATACTAACTTTTTCTCCCTTACTACTCTCTTTACATCATCATTCCACCAATCGCTCCTCTTCCCTCCTGCACCCACTTTCCTGTAACCACAAACTTCTGCTGAACACTCTAACACTACATTTTTAAACCTACCCCATACCTCTTCGACCCCATTGCCTATGCTCTCATTAGCCCATCTATCCTCCAATAGCTGTTTATATCTTACCCTAACTGCCTCCTCTTTTAGTTTATAAACCTTCACCTCTCTCTTCCCTGATGCTTCTATTCTCCTTGTATCCCATCTACCTTTTACTCTCAGTGTAGCTACAACTAGAAAGTGATCTGATATATCTGTGGCCCCTCTATAAACATGTACATCCTGAAGTCTACTCAACAGTCTTTTATCTACCAATACATAATCCAACAAACTACTGTCATTTCGCCCTACATCATATCGTGTATACTTATTTATCCTCTTTTTCTTAAAATATGTATTACCTATAACTAAACCCCTTTCTATACAAAGTTCAATCAAAGGGCTCCCATTATCATTTACACCTGGCACCCCAAACTTACCTACCACACCCTCTCTAAAAGTTTCTCCTACTTTAGCATTCAAGTCCCCTACCACAATTACTCTCTCACTTGGTTCAAAGGCTCCTATACATTCACTTAACATCTCCCAAAATCTCTCTCTCTCCTCTGCATTCCTCTCTTCTCCAGGTGCATACACGCTTATTATGACCCACTTCTCGCATCCAACCTTTACTTTAATCCACATAATTCTTGAATTTACACATTCATATTCTCTTTTCTCCTTCCATAACTGATCATTTAACATTACTGCTACCCCTTCCTTTGCTCTAACTCTCTCAGATACTCCAGATTTAATCCCATTTATTTCCCCCCACTGAAACTCTCCTACCCCCTTCAGCTTTGTTTCGCTTAGGGCCAGGACATCCAACTTCTTTTCATTCATAACATCAGCAATCATCTGTTTCTTGTCATCCGCACTACATCCACGCACATTTAAGCAACCCAGTTTTATAAAGTTTTTCTTCTTCTCTTTTTTAGTAATTGTATACAGGAGAAGGGGTTACTAGCCCATTGCTCCCGGCATTTTAGTCGCCTCATACGACACGCATGGCTTACGGAGGAAAGATTCTTTTCCACTTCCCCATGGACAATAGAAGAAATAAAAAAGAACAAGAGCTATTTAGAAAAAGGAGAAAAACCTAGATGTATGTATATATATATATGCATGTGCGTGTCTGTGAAGTGTGACCAAAGTGTAAGTAGGAGTAGCAAGGTATCCCTGTTATCTAGCGTGTTTATGAGACAGAAAAAGAAACCAGCAATCCTACCATCATGCAAAACAGTTACAGGTTTTTGTTTCACAGTCATCTGGCAGGACGGTAGTACTTCCCTGGGTGGTTGCTGTCTACCAACCTACTACCTACTACTATATATATATATATATATATATATATTTATATATATATATATATATATATATATATATATATATATATATATATATATATATATATATATATATATATATATATATATATATATATATATATAGTTAAGTCATATGAAAATATCACATTAAGGATGAAGACTAATCTTTTAACACTTTATAATTTGAATCTTCACAAACATCGAAGTCTTTATCTCAACAAGACAATGTCTTAAAACCAACTGCATAAATTTAACAACATCTCTGAATTTTATCACGAGGAAGATAGACACCAAGATTTTTTCTAAAAACATATATCTCTAAAGACTGCTCGAGTGCCCGAGAATGTGAATAAATCAGTTTTCTGTACAATACTGAGTGAACTAGCAGCCTACTCTTAACTCTAATTCTCAAGAAAATTCAAACTGAGTGAATCTAAGGGAGAACAAATATGTGATCAGTAGTCAGGGCTAGATCAGGGAGCAGACTGCTTCACTGCCAGTCTGGTAGTCAGGGCTAGATCAGGGAGCAGACTGCTTCACTGCCAGTCTGGTAGTCAGGGCTAGATCAGGGAGCAGACTGCTTCACTGCCAGTCTGGTAGTCAGGGCTAGATCAGGGAGCAGACTGCTTCACTGCCAGTCTGGTAGTCAGGGCTAGATCAGGGAGCAGACTGCTTTACTGCCAGTCTGGTAGTCAGGGCTAGATCAGGGAGCAGACTACATCACTGCCAGTCTGGTAGTCAAGGCTAGATCAGGGAGCAGACTGCTTCACTGCCAGTCTGGTAGTCAGGGCTAGATCAGGGAGCAGACTGCTTCACTGCCAGTCTGGCAGTCAGGGCTAGATCAGGGAGCAGACTGTCAGTCTGCCAGTCTATTGACCCGTCTGTTGACCCGTCATCAGGTTGGATCACGTGACCCAAACGTCAGTAAGCTTGACTTAAACTAGTGAACAATACTGATGGTTTCCTGAGGTTTTGTTTATTCTCTATGTATATAAGAAATCCTACCTAACTTAATAATAACTAAAATAATCATCGATATCGATAATAACAATAATAGTAGTAGTAATACCATGGTATATTTTATATATTGACATTTAATAATATAATGATGAAAGTTTCTATTTTAGCTATAAATGGAGACTTTCGCGCTATAATATTAAGTGATAATCACATTCTCAGACAACAGTTAAATATTACAGAAAAATTTATCTCCAAGGTAAAACAAAGAAATTATAGGAAAATCTCAATAAGCAGCATGTTTGAGATGGGAATTTACTATACACTAAGTATATATTGCAAGCTTTCAAAACAAGGAGTCGTAGAGAAATTACCAGAGCAAGGAATTTTTTTTGAATGGGGGATCCGCCCCTCATTTTTTTGAACTCCCTTTCGCCTCCCTCGGCCACCCTTTCCCATTTTTTTTATGTTCCTCCACGTGACCCCGCTCGCTACCCCCTAAGGGCATATTTCATGGTGGGTTGCCAAATTTCCCGGGAGTGTTGCCAAAATTTTCGTCGGAGGTGATGCCAAATTTTCCAAATTTTTCATTTTTTCGAGCGTTGCCAATTTTTTCAATTTTTTTTTTTTCAATGTTTGGGTCTATCCCAATTTTTCAAACTAAGATATTTCCTCTACCATAGGGGAGATATCTTAGTATAAATTTTATCTCGATTTTCGAATTCGTATATAAGTAAATATTCGCACTTCTGGTAAACAATATGTCGCACTACGGTAAACATTCCCAACCCGTCAGGGTTTACCACCAAATGGCTTGATTTAAAACGGTAAACACCAACATGTCATAATACAGCTCTGGGATCCAATTTTTAGAGGCAATACCCTGGTATACTTTACCACCAAATTGCTTGTTAACTTTGGATAACATATTTTGCGCTAAACACCTATGTGTTTTTAGTGCTCTTGAGTTACACATTTTTAGAGTTATTAAGATAAAGATGATTCAATACAGAGGTCATGCAAATAAGTGGTAATAAAAGTGGTAAATGAATACACATATTAATTTCACAAATTTTTATTTGTTACATATTTCAATACAAAAGATACATAATACATCAAAAAGATACATAATACACCAAAAAAATACATAATATATCAAAAAGATATATAATACATCAAAAAGATACATAATACACCAAAAAAATACATAATACATCAAAAAGATACATAATACATCAAAAAGATAAATAATACATCAAAAAGATACTTAATACATCAAAGAGATACATTTTCTCCAGTACACACATTTTTACAACTTTTTTTCAACTTCGTCACAGATTTTACATACATCATAGTGGAATATTCACAACTGTTATGTACAACACAGCGGGGAGTTAGTTTAGTCTCCTGTGTTTAGATGCTGGAATATCAGGGTGTCCATCAGGGTGTCCATCAAGGTGTCCATCAGGGTGTCCATCAGGGTGTCCATCAGGGTGTCCATCAAGGTGTCCATCAGGGTGTCCATAAGCCAAGGAATGTTTGGTTTTCAAGTGATGCCTTTTATCATCAAAGGCCGACAATCCTCTCTTTTTAATCTTTACTCTACATATCTCTCCTGTGACATTACTAATAGACTTACAGTTCAATAGTTCTTTATAAACTTTTCCGAAAACATTTTTATACCACCATGAGTTAACAATGGCCGTATATGTCTCTACTGACATTACTTGTTCTTCCAGTCATCTTCACAGAATACAATTTTGCTTTTAGAGCAACCAACTCATTAATATTATAACTCATTTCAGATTTCCATTCGCCTAACTCACCTTTCCTACTGTTATCATATAATGGATGATCATGACTCAAATTTGAAAGTTCATATATTATACCAACAGTTTACTCTTCAATTCGAGGAATCGGTATCACTGTACAATAGTTTTATATCATCTCCATAATGCTATTTTAAGACTTTATACCAAATATAATACAATAATAAAAATACGAAACAAAAAGATTGATCACCAGTTAATTTCGGTTTGGTGAATATGCAAATCCCTTTGTCTTGGATCAAATACTTAATATTTTTTAAAAAGGGTCACTGACAGCTCTAGTAAATGTTTTCTCATCCTTTATATATTTATAGGTCTCACCATACTTTGTGATATTAAGTAATTATTTACCGTAAATGGCATTGTTAGTCAGCTTAAACTTGATGGAGCATTGTGTAGTAGTTCGTTATTCAATATTAGTTCTAATGAAGGGCTCTAATGTTTTTGCCTGATTATATTTATATACTTCATGAACCTTTTCTGTCTCCAACCCAAGAACCATTAAAAGATGAAGTAATTCCAACCTCACTAGATAATGTTTCTGTGGAAGATGGGCAGCCACTAACTTCGTATTAAATTTGGGTATCTTTCTACCTTCATTTTTCAAAACAGACTCAGAATAAGGAGATAACATGTCTTCTGATATATTCATGTGTGATAATATCAAGGGAAGTTCACTGTACGTCTAGCTACCTCAGGATTCACTGGTTTGGTGTCACATTCAATACAATAATAACCTTTATCCCCTCACATGATCCGTTAGTTAACCACAAATCAAGGAATCAAATCTTTTCTTCATCCGATAATTTTCTTGTACCATTGTGTGGTAGAGCTTCAACCATAACACTGGTACACAGTGAATTAAAGTTAAGATATACAATATGAGTACCCATCCCACTCTATCAAAACTGGGGTTAATTTAGAATTTATCCGCCTTGGTATATTGTTTGAATCCCCCTTTGAGATCACCTCTGCTTCTGACTCTCGCCCTGGCAGGTCATAGCAGCTCTCCCTACTTACGCTGTCTCCCTACGATCCCCGTTAGGGAGGGGAACCTTTACCAGCGTTGTCTTCGCCTTGACTTGCACAATGAGCAACGCAAATCGTGTAAAGATCAAGCCAAACAGTGGTACCGTTGATGATTCAACGAAGCTTGCTCTTGCAACTGTTGTGCAGGGAGCATTGCATGTGAAATTCAACTCTATTTTATCACTCAAAGAAGCATTCACTGTTGTGTGTCACGATGATGCTGAAGCAGAGAAGTTACTCACCACAGAAGCCACCACTACTCTTACTGCTCAAGGGTTTACTGTTATATCTTCTCCTGCCCTCAGGGCAAGGAAATCAGTATTCCTAAAAAAACTGGATAAGATTTTGACCTCTCAACCAATTGCTGAACTCAAGTCATCTATAGAAACTCAAAATACTTGGGCTACTGTTGACAGCATTACCAAAATCCCGAATGCATCGTCTATGCTCAAGGTCACCTTTACCGACGTGAACATGGTTGTCACTGCTCTGAACGCAGGTCTTGCTGTCTACTACTACTACATCAGTCCTACCTACATAGAAGCAGAGAGATACCACTACATCCAACATTGCTGGAACTGTTATTCATACCATCACACCACCAAAGCATGTCCATCAAAAGACAAGAAGTTCTGCACTACACGTGGTAGTGAGGGACACACCTTCAGTTCCTGCACCGCTGATGCTCCAACACAACCAGCGTGCTTAAACTGCAAGAGTAATGATTACCATACACTGGCAGCAAAATGTCCTACAAGAAAGGATATTATGAAGAAAACACAAGATGCAGCAAATAAAAAACCTACTAACAACACACCAACGTTTGCCGCAATTGCAAAGTTAAAAGCAGACACTACAAAATTACTTCAAGCATCTACTCAGCCCGCCTCCACCACCATCATTCCTCCAACATGTGACGTAACGAAGATCCACTATTGTCTACTATACGCTCACATGCAGAACATGGCTGTACCTGGATCCTTTAACTCTACCATCAACGAGTTATTTGCATTAAATAGCATGCCATCATTCACATTTCCAGCATCTCCACCTTCTGAAGAAATTCTCAAATTCACCAAGGACTTAATCAACACCTCTGCTGCAGTAGTTCCAACACCACCAACAACTAGTGATGTCACTCCAACAATGTACAATGAGAAGCCTCCACCGCCACTACTCAATTGAAACCGACCAATCAGAAGCCTTGCCACCTGAAACATCTTCCTATTCGTCTACAAGAAAGAAAAACCAACATGTTACGACTCTCGTCAAGAAAAAAAATGAAGATGAAGATGCAGACGAAAAAACATACTGTACATGGCCTGGAATCAATTTTTACACTACAGAAAAATTATTTTATTTTTTTTTTTTTATTATCACACCGGCCGATTCCCACCAAGGCAGGGTGGCCCGAAAAAGAAAAACTTTCACCATCATTCACTCCATCACTGTCTTGCCAGAAGGGTGCTTTACACTACAGTTTTTAAACTGCAACATTAACACCCCTCCTTCAGAGTGCAGGCACTGTACTTCCCATCTCCAGGACTCAAGTCCGGCCTGCCGGTTTCCCTGAATCCCTTCATAAATGTTACTTTGCTCACACTCCAACAGCACGTCAAGTATTAAAAACCATTTGTCTCCATTCACTCCTATCAAACACGCTCATGCATGCCTGCTGGAAGTCCAAGCCCTTCGCACACAAAACCTCCTTTACCCCCTCCCTCCAACCCTTCCTAGGCCGACCCCTACCCCGCCTTCCTTCCACTACAGACTGATACACTCTTGAAGTCATTCTGTTTCGCTCCATTCTCTCTACATGTCCGAACCACCTCAACAACCCTTCCTCAGCCCTCTGGACAACAGTTTTGGTAATCCCGCACCTCCTCCTAACTTCCAAACTACGAATTCTCTGCATTATATTCACACCACACATTGCCCTCAGACATGGCATCTCCACTGCCTCCAGCCTTCTCCTCGCTGCAACATTCATCACCCACGCTTCACACCCATATAAGAGCGTTGGTAAAACTATACTCTCATACATTCCCCTCTTTGCCTCCAAGGACAAAGTTCTTTGTCTCCACAGACTCCTACGTGCACCACTCACTCTTTTTCCCTCATCAAGATATGCTGCTTTCTGAACTCCACTCTCACCTCATCCAAAAGAAAGTCAAGTTTACCACCGATTCTTCTCGTACAGTTGAACTTTCTAATCTTATAAAGTACATTGAAGAACGATCTCAAGAGTCCCACTTACGACACTTGCTAACACGTATAGATATCATCCCTATACAACGATTTAAACGTCTTGAGAAGGGAACTCAATTCCAATTTCCAGTACACATCGTAAAACAACGTCACAACTCCAAGTAACCACAAAGTCACTATGAAGTGACCAATCAAAAATAAGCTCCTTCCTTGTCGCTTGCAGCCACCTATCATCATCAAGTCGCAGTTTTCCTCCATCCAGCAAGATGCAGTCAGCACCTGCAGAGTTCCTGTTGCCTTCTACATCGTCTTCGTCAGTGTTTCTCCAGGCTTAGCAGATGGGTCTAGTCCTGACTCCTCTCTTCGACTCAAGACATTCCTCTCACCGTCTATTCTTCGCCCTGTCCCCACTTGCCCCTCGCCCCTCGTGGGTCCTTACCTGTGAGTTCTCTGTTTTGTTCTGTAATTCATGGGAATGTAACATATCTAATTTTACTTTTATTTTTAACAAAAAAACATCCATAATGAAAGAGGGTAAACTGATATAATTACTAATGTCTAAATTATAAATATCTTTGAGTGTTTTACGCCACTTCATGAAGATATCAGTTAACAATCCCACATCTGTTTTGAGAAACAACATCAAGTAATCACGTAAAGTCTTGTATTTCCCCCAAATGGACAACTTTCACAACATGGTCATAATCATCATGGCTAATGTGACTGTTTCTCAATGACTTAAAAATTTTCTCTTGGCAACTTTGTTTCCTCGAATTTTTTTAAACTGTCAATATAGTCATAACACAGCACCTGTTTTCCTTTACATAATAAGAGATCACTTCCTTAGGTGCATCCTTGAGAATGATTACCTGCCTTAATATCCTGTTCTGCTAAACTGGAAAGAGTTTCATTTAACAAACTCATAGAATCCTGAGATCTAACACAACCAATGTCTACTTTTAAGAATTTAAGTGTTTTTCTCGAATGACCAACAATTTCATATTTATCCAGTGTTAAGTCTTTTAAAATTACCTCTAAATCATAGGATATGTTATGACTAAACATTTATAGCCTATCTCTCTTATCTTTACATTGCAGATTGCAAGGAACACAATGTGCTCCGATACAATTACTGAATTGTGTCCTGTGATCATGGTGGCGATACTTGGATTTTGCATCTAGGAAGGTTACACAGCATAATTCACACGTGTTTTGCGAATCAAATCGCATTTCATCTTTCCCATTCATATCGATATCATAATACCTTCTGCTCTTTATCCCACCTCATTCTTTATTGACATTTAAAACAAAGTTGTGGCAGTGTTCTTCCCCTCGTAACCTTTAACAGAAATCACAGTTTCTTCCCGATCAAATATTATGTAACAATAAGCAATGGTTTTATGTCGTGCTTCAATTTTGACTGCCGGGGATGTATGATGAAGAGAGCTTTCAAAATCATAAACTCATATATATATATTCGCTAGAATGGGCATGACTAATTTTTAAAATGGACAGTTGATTCTTGTGGAGGTAATACGAGGGTTTGGTTGATCTTACATCCAACTTCGTTTAAAACTAACTCCTCCTGTGTAACTTCATTAAACAACTATGAGATATTATTCCTAAATTCCTTATTACCCTTATGGCACCTGGCCACATAAACCCCATCCTTACCCTGTCTAAGCTGATAAACATATAATGAAACCTTATTTTTCTTTTCCAATAATGCTAACTTGTCACAAGTAATGGAAAATTCTTCTATAGAAGTTTTTGCATGGTGAAGACATCCTCCCCAACTATTCACAAGCTTGGATATATCACACCAATTCTTGCCCATTTTGTGATAATTATATGTGGAAACAGCGCGCAGTACACACATCATCTATCTTTGGATCAAAAATTTATTGTCTACCTCTCAACTTCTTCGGGTAATCCATATATGACTCGAGTTGTACTCTGAACTAAATTATTCAGTACGATCTATATTCCACCCCGAACCTTCCCTGTCTTGTAATTTTGTCTTAATTTTTTTCTAATATTGCGTCCACTTATCGATCAAAGACTTCTGAAATTTTCTCTTCACTTACAATCTCATTTTTTTTTTATTCGCCGGTATTCTCCCGGCCCGGGTCTTTTCCAAGAGTGGTGACGCGGCCTTGGCTCCGTATCTGGGGAATTACATACTGGCCAATTTGATCTTCGCCTGATATGTTTTGCCTCAGGTTCTTAATAACTACAATTGGATGAATTCTGAGTGACACCCTATATACATGTAAGAACATCCCCAAATCTCTCTCATATGCTGAAAGGATGGTATATTTCTGCACTGTATGTCTACCTCTAAAATTTTGTATGTACGTCACATGTTCTGGGTACCAATCTTCCTGGGTTGAGGATTGATCCGACTAGCGTGGCGATGCTCCTTAGGTCTCATCACCCCTCAAATTGTTCGAACACTGCTGGGAGTTGCGAGGCACTGTGGTGAGAAGCATTGCTCTCCAGACTATGTGTGGTACCGCAGTCACTGTGGTGAGAAGCATTGCTCTCCAGACTATGTGTGGTACCGCAGTCACTGTGGTGAGAAGCATTGCTCTCCAGACTATGTGTGGTACCGCAGTCACTGTGGTGAGAAGCATTACTCTCCAGACTATGTGTGGTACCGCAGTCACTGTGGTGAGAAGCATTACTCTCCAGACTATGTGTGGTACCGCAGTCACTGTGGTGAGAAGCATTGCTCTCCAGACTATGTGTGGTACCGCAGTCACTGTGGTGAGAAGCATTACTCTCCAGACTATGTGTGGTACCGCAGTCACTGTGGTGAGAAGCATTACTCTCCAGACTATGTGTGGTACCGCAGTCACTGTGGTGAGAAGCATTACTCTCCAGACTGTGTGGTACCGCAGTCACTATGGTGAGAAGCATTACTCTCCAGACCATGTGTGGTACCGCAGTCACTGTGGTGAGAAGCATTACTCTCCAGACCATGTGTGGTACCGCAGTCACTATGGTGAGAAGCATTACTCTCCAGACTATGTGTGGTACCGCAGTCACTATGGTGAGAAGCATTACTCTCCAGACTATGTGTGGTACCGCACTCAGAAACATTAATGGTCTGAGAGGGATTATCAGCATTCATCTCATTTTCTGCGAGGGAAAAGTACAACTCATTTTCTACGTGTGAAAAATATTTTTTCGATGTACAATGTCAAGAATATAACACTAATTTTTATGCACACTTTAGAAAGTCAGGAATATAACACTAATTTTTATGCAAAGTCTGGAATATATAAACTTACCTTTTTCTATAGCCTTCTCTCATAATCCATTCACTCGATCTAGCTGGGATTGTAATGCCTTTAATTTTCCACTGCGAATTTCCTCTTGTTGCATATCACCACCACTCTTAATAACAGATATCGATCTTGTTAATGATCTCTTCCTCTTGATCATGGAGTCCTTGAGTTTCATGTTCATTCTTTTCTTAATATTTGTTATGAAGTATTCTCATATTATTCTCATTCCTTATAACATCCACAATGTTCACAACTTTCACTTGTCACAACTCTCACACAGGTCACAAGTCACACACATTATTGCACCATATTTTCAAAACCCCCAACAGGTCACATTACCAGCTTGTTAACAACTCTCAATCAGTACACGGAGATTTCCATGCTATGGCAGATACAGTTCTGCCCACAAAAACTCTCCTTGCTTCATGGCGGTATCCTCAGTGTTGAGTTTTGTCAACAATGTGCTCACGTTTGTAGTTAAAATGCCTCCAGAGGGACGCCTATGATCTCTAGAAAGAGGATTTGAAGTACATTTCCGAGCCGGCCAATGTCCATACCTCATCCCACTTATGGTATTAATGAGGTCAAAGACTGACCACACACCCACACACCTTCATCCACCAACTCCAATATACACACACACACACACACACACACACACACACACACACACACACACACCAAAACGAGTCCTTGGTTTACCCGAAGGTGTAGGGAGGCAAAAACTAAATGCAAGAGAGAATGGAAAAGGTACAGGAGGCATAGGACCCAGGAAAACAAGGAGATTAGTAGAAGAGCCAGAAACGAGTATGCACAGATAAGGAGGGAGGCCCAGCGACAGTATGAAAACGACATAGCATCGAAAGTCAAATCTGACCCGAAACTGCTGTATAGCCACATTAGGAGGAAGACAACAGTCAAGGACCAGGTGATAAGGCTGAGGAAAGAAGGCGGAGAACTCACAAGAAACGATCAAGAGGTATGTGAGGAGCTCAACACGAGATTTAAGGAAGTATTTACAGTACAGACAGGAAGGACTCTGGGGGGACAGACCAGATGGGGACACCAGCAAGGGATACACCAACAAGTGTTGGACGACATACATACAGATGAGGTGAAGAAACTGCTAAGGGACATCGATACCTCAAAGGCAATGGGACCGGACAACATCTCCCCGTGGGTCCTTAGAGAGGGAGCAGATATGTTGTGCGTGCCACTTACCACAATCTTCAACACGTCCCTGGAAACTGGGCAACTACCTGAGGTATGGAAGACGGCAAATGTAGTTCCCATTTTTAAAAAAGGAGACAGAAAAGAGGCACTAAACTATAGACCTGTGTCATTGACGTGTATAGTATGCAAAATTATGGAGAAGATTATCAGGAGGAGAGTGGTGGAGCACCTGGAACGGAACAAGAGTATAAATTCCAACCAGCACGGATTCACGGAAGGCAAATCCTGTGTCACAAACCTTCTGGAGTTTTATGATAAAATAACAGAAGTAAGACACGAGAGAGAGAGGAGTGGGTTGATTGCATCTTCTTGGACTGCAAGAAGGCCTTTGACACAGTTCCTCACAAGAGATTAGTGCAGAAGCTATAGGATCAGGCGCATATAACAGGAAGGGCACTGCAATGGATCAGAGAATACCTGACAGGGAGGCAACAACGAGTCATGGTACGTAATGATGTATCACAGAGGGCACCTGTGACGAGCGGGGTCCCACAGGGGTCGGTCCTAGGACCAGTGCTATTTTTGGTATATGTGAACGACATGATGGAAGGGTTAGACTCAGAAGTGTCCCTGTTTGCAGATGATGTGAAGTTAATGAGAAGAATTAAATCTGATGAGGATCAGGCAGGACTTCAAAGAGACCTGGACAGACTGGACACCTGGTCCAGCAAATGGTTTCTCGAATTTAATCCTGCCAAATGCAAAGTCATGAAGATAGGGGAAGGGCACAGAAGACCTCCACAGACAGAGTATAGGCTAGGTGGCCAAAGACTGCAAACCTCACTCAAGGAGAAAGATCTTGGGGTGAGTATAACACCGAGCATGTCTTCGGAAGCACACATCAATCAGATAACTGCTGCAGCATATGGGCGCCTGGCAAACCTGAGAACAGCATTCCGATACCTTAGTAAGGAATCGTTCAAGACACTGTACACCGTGTATGTCAGGCCCATACTGGAGTATGCAGCACCTGTTTGGAACCCGCACTTGATAAAGCACGTCATGAAACTAGAGAAAGTACAAAGGTTTGCGACAAGGTTAGTTCCAGAGCTAAGGGGAATGTCCTATGAAGAAAGATTAAGGGAAATCGGCCTGACGACACTGGAGGACAGGAGGGTCAGGGGAGACATGATAAAACATATAAAATACTGCGTGGAATAGACAAGGTGGACAAAGACAGGATGTTCCAGGGAGGGGACACAGAAACAAGAGGCCACAATTGGAAGTTGAAGACTCAAATGAGTCAGAGAGATATTAGGAAGTATTTCTTCAGTCATAGAGTTGTAAGGCAGTGGAATAGCCTAGAAAATGACGTAGTGGAGGCAGGAACCATACACAGTTTTAAGACGAGGTTTGATAAAGCTCATGGAGCGGGGAGAGAGAGGGCCCAGTAGCAACCGGTGAAGAGGCGGGGCCAGGAGCTAAGACTCGACCCCTGCAACCACAAATAGGTGAGTACAAATAGGTGAGTACACACACACACACACACACACACACACACACACAAGACACTAGCTGAAAATTTGTTCTGAAGTTGGGAAACCCTTAACGTATTTCTGGTGATATATCTTGAAACTCATTAACCTTACCTGCAGGAACTGTCTTCAAGATTTCAAACACACACACATATTCTCATACAACTACACACAAACACACACACACACACACACACACACACACACACACACACACACACACACATACATACATATACACACAGGCACAGTCACGCAGACGTGGGGGTACAAGGCTCCGAGAACCTTATTGTTTTTAAGGCGTGCAGTAACTGCTAGCAGTAATCAGTGGTAGTGACAACGTCAATGAACAATACTACGAGTGATAACTATAGTTAGTAGTTAAAAAAAGTCGAGAGGAAGCCTGAAATCATTATTATTTCAAAGTGCCAAACCGTTGTGGGTCTACTAGGCACTGTTGCCACACAGATTCAAATATACAAAGACCAAAGTGAGTGTGGAAGCGGGTGTTCAAGAATTATGAGAGATTGGTCAACAAGTGAAATGTGAGGCACCATACAGTGAGAGTAAAAACGTTAATAAGCAATAGGAGAAAGAAAAAAATAAAATATACAACAAGGGAAGGTGGAAGTAGGCCTGCTGAAGCAGTGACGTCACAACAGTTGTATGCCATTATACATACAAAATGTAACACTGAATGTGAAGTGTATTCTATAATAAGTGAAAAGTAAAATCACTTGAGGAACATGGGATGCATGAACATATATGATTATAAACATCACGGGTGAAGGATTTTCAAAATAGTGATTGAAGGCCTATGTACGACGACTACGTCATCAGCACCTGGCAAGTTGTCGTTGCACCGCTGCCAGTGCAAGTATTGCTCACCTATTGTGGTTGCATGTTGTCGGGTTCTGGACTCTGGTCTTGCATCACTGTTAGATACTGGTCACTCACTCCTGCAAGCTATTACCAGAATTATAGTAGAAATAGCATAGACGAGAGTGCAAGGAGTAAAACGGTAGTGAGGGATAATGTCAGACACTTAAGAAACTGAGACAAGCTAAATTTTACTACCTAGCTACTTTCTGTATTTTATAAGTAGAATTGATAAGTGTTAGAAGTGCTACTGGTAAGCTTTAGAATTACTGGTATTACTATCGGTATTTATTAGCAGTATGAATACTTAGAAGTAGGGGCACACACACACACACACACACACACACACACACACACACACACACACACACACACGTACCACCCCTTCCCTAACCACCTCATTTTAGCCACCTACCCCTCCCCCAAACCACCTAACCCCTCCCCAAACCGTCTAACCCCCGCCCAACAACCTCCCTCCCTCCAATAACCATCCTCCCCCTCCCCCATAACCATCCATCCCCTCTCTCCCCCAAACCATCTAACTCCCTCATCCAACTCTCTCTACCCCTCCAATAACCATCCTCCCCCTCCCCCACAACCATCCATCCCCTCTCCTAACCATCTATTCCCCTCCCCCTAACCAGGATGAGGACAAGGGGCTCCAAGGACGAATCTGAGAGGGAGGAATGGGAGGTAGAGCTCAAAAAAAGGGAGGAAGACTGGGGAAGGAGACTAGATGAGCTGGAAAGGAAGATGGAAGAGAGGTTAGCAGCAGAATGCAGAAGGTGGAAGCAACAGGCCACAGCAGCAGAAATCAAGATAGATAGATTAGAAGAGGAGCTGAGACATCTGAAACAGCACAGAGACAAAGATATTACAGAAGTAGCATCGGCAATGGCTACATCGAACACAGACAACAGGTCCGAAGGAAGAATGGAAACTAAACTGTATGCAAAGGTCCTGTCAAACCCACATGGGGCCAAAACAAAGACAGGGAGCACACTAGGACAGAATGAGAGGTTGCAAGACATTGAAGGAACTAGGACATGTGCAAGGACCTTACCAGATACCTGTGGGGGCCAGGAGCAGGTGAGCAGGAAGGATAAACCAAGAAGCATAGGGGCCATAACTAGGGAAGGGACTGAAGGAAGGAACACTCCACGGGAAGGAACTAAAACACATCAGAGGATGCAATGGGAGTCACAGTGGGAGGTGGAAAGGGAGAGATCCGTGTTTGTCTATGGGCTAGACGAAGCTAAAGGGGAAACTTATGATGAAAGAAAGCAGGAGGAGAAAAAAGCGATTGAAGAAATCATGAAGGTGATAGGCGAGGGGGAGATGACCCAGGTGGCAAATTTTCGGAGAATTGGGTGGTTCACAAAGAAAAGGAATCGGCCTCTCAAAGTAATTTTCAAGGCAGAATCAACCCGAGCCATGATCCTGCAGGAGAAAGCACGGCTGAGAGGCAAGCAGGAGTTCCGGAGTGTGTACCTCGACCGAGACAGAACACAGGACGAAAGGAAGACAATGAAAGAGAGAGTTCAAAAACGAAAGGAGAAATGGGAGGAAATGAAAAAGGAGAGCAGAATAACCCAGGATCAAATGGAAGAACAAGCGCACCCCCCAGAAACACCTGCAGAAGGACTCCAGCCACGACACCCCCAAGGCAACTGAACAATCCAAACCAACCATCACACACCGATCCCTCTGTTTCCACCGCCCGCACCACAGTTACAGTATTAGAACAGAAGTTGAAGGTTTGGTACACAAATGCAGATGGATTAACGAATAAACATGAGGAATGGCAAGAAAGAATCAATGAGAAGTCCCCAGACATCATAGCAGTTACAGAAACAAAACTCACGGAGACAATAACAGATGCAATCTTCCCACCAGGATACCAGATCATGAGGAAAGATAGAAGGGGCAGTGGGGGAGGTGGGGTTGCTCTGCTCGTAAAAAACAGATGGAAATTCGAGAAAATGGAAGGAATAGATGAGACGGGAGAAAGAGACTACATAGCAGGTACACTTCAGTCTGGGGAACACAAAGTGGTCATTGCAGTGATGCATAATCCACCACAGAACTGCAGGAGGCCAAGAGAGGAATATGAAGAGAGCAACAGAGCAATGGTGGACACACTTGCTGAGGTGGCAAGAAGACTCACTCCAGCAGAGCAAAGTTGCTGGTTATGGGGGATTTCAACCACAGGGAGATTGACTGGGAAAACCTGGAGCCACATGGGGGTCCCGAAACAAGGAGAGCCAGGATGTTGGACGTGGTGCTGGAAAACCTCATGCACCAACATGTTAAGGACACTACCAGAGTGAGAGAGGAGGATGAACCAGCAAGATTGGACCTTGTGTTCACCCTGGGCAGCTCAGACATTGAGGACATCAAGTATGAGAGTCCCCTAGGAGCTAGCGACCATGTGGTTCTGTGCTTTGAATACATAGTAGAGCTGCAAGTGGAGAGAATAACAGGAGTAGAATGGGAAAAGCCTGACTATAAAAGAGGGGACTACATAGGGTTGAAGAACTTCCTGCGGGAGGTCCAGTGGGACAGAGAACTGGCAGGAAAGCCAGTAAATGAAATGATGGAATATGTAGCAACAAAATGCAAGGACGCAGTGGAAAGGTTCATTCCCAAGGGCAACAGTAACAACGGGAAGACCAGAACAAGCCCCTGGTTTACCCGACGGTGTAAGGAGGCAAAAACAAAGTGCAATAGAGAATGGAAAAAGTACAGAAGGCAGAGAACACACGAAAATAGGGAGATCAGTCGCAGAGCCAGGAATGAGTACGCACAGGTAAGGAGGGAGGCCCAGCGACAGTATGAAAATGACATAGCATCGAGAATCAAGACTGACCCGAAACTGTTGTATAGCCACATCAGGAGGAAGCCAACAGTCAAAGACCAGGTGATCAGATTAAGGACAGAAGGTGGAGAACTCACAAGAAATGATCAGGAGGTATGTGAGGAGCTGAACAGGAGATTTAAGGAAGTTTTTACAGTAGAGACAGGAAGGGCTGTGGGAAGACAGCACAGAAGGGAACATCAAGAGGGAATATACCAACAAGTGTTGGATGACATACGAACAACTGAGGAGGAGGTGAAGAAGCTCTTAAGTGACCTTGACACCTCAAAGGCGATGGGACCGGACAACATCTCCCCATGGGTCCTTAGAGAAGGAGCAGAGATGCTGTGTGTGCCTCTAACCACAATCTTCAACACATCCCTTGAAACTGGGCAACTACCTGAGAAATGGAAGACAGCTAAAGTAGTCCCCATATTTAAGAAAGGAAACAGAAACGAGGCACTAAACTACAGACCTGTGTCTCTGACATGTATTGTGTGCAAAGTCATGGAGAAGATTATCAGGAGGAGAGTGGTCGAACACCTGGAAAGGAACAAGATTATAAATGAAAACCAGCATGGGTTCATGGAAGGCAAATCTTGTATCACAAACCTCCTGGAGTTTTATGACAAGGTAACAGAAGTAAGACACGAGAGAGAGGGTTGGATAGATTGCGTTTTCCTAGACTGCAGGAAGGCCTTTGACACGGTTCCCCACAAGAGATTAGTGCAGAAGCTGGAGGATCAGGCACACGTAAAAGGAAGGGCACTGCAATGGATAAGGGAATACCTGACAGGGAGGCAGCAACGAGTCATGGTACGTGAAGAGGTATCACAGTGGGCGCCTGTTACGAGCGGGGTCCCACAGGGGTCAGTTCTAGGACCAGTGCTATTTTTGATATATATGAACGACATGATGGAAGGAATAGACTCTGAAGTGTCCCTGTTCGCAGATGACGTGAAGTTGATGAGAAGAATTAAATCGGACGAGGATGAGGCAGGACTGCAAAGAGACCTGGAGAGGCTGGACATGTGGTCCAGTAACTGGCTTCTCGAATTCAATCCAGCCAAATGCAAAGTCATGAAGATTGGGGAGGGGCAAAGAAGACCGCAGACAGAGTGTAGGCTAGGTGGACAAAGACTACAGACCTCACTCAGGGAGAAAGACCTTGGGGTGACCATAACACCGAGCACATCACCGGAGGCACACATCAACGAAATAACCGCTGCAGCATACGGGCGCCTGGCAAACCTGAGAATAGCGTTGAGATACCTTAATAAGGAATCGTTCAAGACACTGTACACTGTGTATGTTAGGCCCATACTGGAGTATGCAGCACCAGTCTGGAACCCACACCTGGTCAAGCACGTCAAGAAGTTAGAGAAAGTACAAAGGTTTGCAACAAGGCTAGTCCCAGAGCTCAAGGGAATGTCGTACGAGGAAAGGTTAAGGGAAATCGGACTGACGACACTGGAGGGCAGAAGGGTCAGGGGAGACATGATAACGACATACAAGATACTGCGGGGAATAGACAAGGTGGACAGAGATAGGATGTTCCAGAGAGGGGACACAGGGACAAGGGGTCACAACTGGAAGCTGAAGACTCAGACGAGTCACAGGGACGTTAGGAAGTATTTCTTCAGTCATAGAGTTGTCAGCAAGTGGAATAGCCTAGCAAGTGAAGTAGTGGAGGCAGGAACCATACATAGTTTTAAGAAGAGGTATGACAAAGCTCAGGAAGCAGAGAGAGAGAGGATCCGGTAGCGATCAGTGAAGAGGCGGGGCCAGGAGCTGAGTATCGACCCCTGCAACCACAATTAGGTGGGTACAATTAGGTGAGTACACACATACAGGAACAAGCACTCTACCTCTCTCTAGCTATCTCTCTCACTATCTACTCTCTCTCTGCCTATCTCTCTCTACATATCTCTCTCTTTACCTATCTCTCTACCTACCTCTTTCTCTCTCTTCCTATCTCTCTCTACCTATCTCTCTCTCTCCCCTTTCCCATCTCTCCCCCTCTAACATCTCTCTCCTCTCATTATCTCTCCCCTCTCCCTTTTCCCATCTCTCTCCCCTCTCTCTCCCCTCCTCCCCTCTCTCTCTCCTCTCTCTCTTCCATCTCCCCTCTCTCTCTCCTCTCTCTCTTCCATCTCCCCCCCTCTCTCTCCTCTCTCTCTTCCATCTCCCCCCTATCTCCCCCTTCTCCCCCGTCTCTCCTCCTGTCTCTCCCCTTCTCTCTCCCACCTCTCTCTCTCTCTCTCTATCTCTCTCCCCTCTCTTCCTCCCCTCTCCTCTCTCTCTCCATCTCTCTCCCCTCTCTTCCTCCCCTCTCCTCTCTCTCTCTCTCTCTCTCTCTCTCTCTCTCTCTCTCTCTCTCTCTCTCTCTCTCTCTCTCTTTTTCCTTCTCACTCCCCCCCCCTTTTTTTTTCCTTCTCACTCTCCCCCTCTCTCCTACATTCCCCTTCTCACTCTCCCCCTCTCTCTCCCCTTCTACCTTTCCCTTCTCTCTCTCTCTTCCCTCTTTTCCCTTCTCACTCTCCCCCTCTCTACTTTTACCTTTCCCTTCTCTTTTTTTTACACAGGGTTTGACAAGGTTAAGGATCCCTAGCTTTATTGACAAGCTATTTACAGGTTAAGGATTCCTAACTTTATTGGCAAGCTCTTCCCCTCTCTCTCTCACTCTCTCCCCCTTTTCCCTTCTCACTCTCCCCTCTCTCTCTCTCTCCTTCTACCTTTCCCTTCTCTCTCTCTCTCTCTTTCTCTCTCTCTCAAAAAAAAAAATGGTGGGGACTCGCAGGAATCAGGGATCAGATGAGAATGGTTCTGGTAGGGAGGAGTGGATGGAGGAGCAGTGGAAAAGGAGGGAACAAGAGCGGGAGACAAAATTAGGAGAGCTTTCTGAAAAAATGGAGAAAGAGCTCTCTGTGAAATTGGAAAATAGGTTGGAGAAGGAGACGAAGAATTGGGAGGCACAAGTCGAAACTGCAGTAGCCAGGATGAAGGTCCTAGAAGTTAAGGTAAACAGACTGAAGCAAGTTACAGGGGCAGTGACCTGAGAAGACACAGCATATGAAGTTGAGAGGCCGAACAGGAAGGAAGGAGATATGAATTATGCTAAGGTCATATCAGCCTGCCAAGAAGGGTCAAGGAGGGAAAGGGAAGAGCAATCGGGTGCAGATGGAGAGGGTGATAGGTCGAATGCAGAGGAACAACCATGCTACCAAGAGCCACTGGAAAAATCAAGGGAGAAAATGACCACATACAGACAGGATCCAGAGTCACAGAGGTAGAGGCAATGGGAGGAGGAAAGGGCAAAATCAGTGTTCATCCATGGGCTTCAGGAGAAAGAGGAAAGGACACACACTGAAAGACGGCAGGAAGAAAGAAAGGAAATTTAGAAAATTATCACGGAAATACGTGAAGAAGACATGGACAAGACTGTAAATTTTCAGAGAAGATGGGGGTACTTGAAGAGCAGAAACCGACAGATCAAGCTGATTCTCAGGACAGAAACAGTGCGGAACAGGATCCTCCAAGAGAAACCACAGTTGAAATACTCGGAAGAGTAAAAGAGGGTGTTCCTAGACAGAGACAGAACACAAACAGAATGACAGCAGCTGAGGGAGAAGACAAAAAAGCGAAAGGAGCTAAGAAAGGAAACAAGGATGGAACCAGCAGAGATCAGTCACAGCAGAACAGAGCAGCATGGGCAAGCACACACACACAACTATCCTCAGAACCCCACAACCTATCACACCATCCCAACACAAACTACAATCCATACTTACAGCTTCCACCGAACACCCAGCTATAGAATATCACAATATGCTACTCACCCTCACAGGCCCCCCAAACCATAGGGTTGGAAAGGAAACTGAAGGTATGGTACACAAACGCTGATGGAAAAACAAATAAGTGGGGGGAGTGGCACGAAAGAGTCAAAGAGGCATCACCAGACATCATGGCTCTCGCAGAAACCAAGCTTACAGGTATGATAACAGATGCCATCTTTCCAACAGGATACGAGATCCTGAGGAAAGACAGAGGGAACAGGGGGGTGGAGGAGTGGCACTGCTGATCAAAAACCGATGGAATTTTGATGAGCTGGAGAGAGGAGACAGTGGAGAAGAAAGTGATTACATAGCGGGAACGCTTCACTCTGGTGGTCCCAAGTTGGTAATTGCAGTGATGTATAACCCACCACAGAACAGCAGGAGGCCAAGGCAAGAGTATGACGAGAGCAATAGAGCGATGGTTGACACACTGGCTGCAGTGGACAGAAGAGCTCATGCATGTAGGGCAAAGCTCCTGATCATGGGTGACTTTAACCACAAGGAGATCGATTGGGAGAACTTGGAGCACATGGGGCCCAAGATACATGGAGGGCTAAGATGACTGAGGTGGTACTGGAAAACTTCATGTACCAACACGTAAGGGACACTACAAGAGAGAGAGGTGAAGATGAACCAGCAAGACTGGACTTAGTATTCACCTTGAGTAGTGCAGATATTGAGGACATCACATATGAAAGACCCCTTGGGGCCAGCGATCATGTGGTTTTATGCTTCGAATACAAAGTAGGGCTACAAGTGGAGGGAGAAGCAGGAAGGCCAGGACGAATGAAGCCAAACTACAAGAAAGGGGACTACACAGGAATGAGGAACTTCCTGAACGGGGTTCAGTGGGACAGAGAACTGGCAGGGAAGCCAGTTAATGAGATGATGGAATATGTAGCAACAATGTGCAAGGAGCTGAGGAGAGGTTTGTACCCAAGGATAACAGGAATAATGAAAAAGCCAGGATGAGCCCATGGTTCATCCAAAGGTGCAGGGAGGCAAAAACCAAGTGTGCTAGGGAATGGAAGAATTATAGAAGGCAAAGGACCCAGGAGAATAAGGAGAGCAGTCGTAGAGCCAGAAACGAATATGCACAGATAAGAAGGGAGGCCCAACGACAATATGAAAACGACATAGCAGCAAAAGCCAAATCTGACCCTAAACTGTTATACAGCCACATCAGGAGGAAAACAACAGTCAAGGACCAGGTAATCAGGCTAAGGAAGGAAGGAGGAGAGACAAGAAATGACCGTGAAGTATGTGACGAACTCAACAAGAGATTCAAAGAAGTGTTCACAGAGGAGACAGAAGGGGCTCCAGAAAGATGGAGAGGTGGGGCACACCACCAAGTGCTGGACACAGTACACACAACCGAGGAAGAAGTGAAGAGGCTTCTGAGTGAGCTAGATACCTGAAACGCAATGGGGCCGGATAACATCTCTCCATGGGTCCTGAGAGAGGGAGCAGAGGCGCTATGTGTGCCCCTAAGAACAATATTCAATACATCTATCGAAACAGGGAGATTGCCTGAGGCATGGAAGATAGCAAATGTAGTTCCAATCTTTAAATAAGGAGACAGACATGAAGCACTAAACTACAGACTAGTGTCACTGACATGTATAGTATGCAAAGTCATGGAGAAGATTATCACGAGAAGAGTGGTGGAACACCTAGAAAGCAATGATCTCATCAACAGCAGCCAACATGGTTTCAGGGACGTGAAATCCTGTGTCACAGACCTACTGGAGTTCTATGACATGGTGACAGCAGTAAGACAAGAGAGAGAGGGGTGGGTGGATTGCATTTTCTTGGACTGCAAGAGATTAGTGCAAAAACTGGACGACCAAGCAGGGATAACAGGGAAGGAACTACAATGGATCAGGGAATACTTGTTAGGAAGACAGCAGCGAGTCATGGTACGTGGCGAGGTGTCAGGGTGTGCACCTGTGACCAGCGGGGTCCCACAGGGGTCAGACCTAGGACCAGTGCTGTTTCTGGTATTTGTGAACGACATGACGAAAGGAATAGACTCCGAGATGCCCCTGTTTGCAGATGACGTGAAATTGATGAGAAGAATTCATTCGATCGAAGACCAGGCAGAACTACAAAGGGATCTGGACAGGCTGCAGACCTAGTCCAGCAATTGGCTCCTGGAGTTCAATCCCACCAAGTGCAAAGTCATGAAGATTGGGGAAGGGCAAAGAAGACCGCAGACGGAGTACAGTCTAGGGGGCCAGAGACTACAAACCTCACTCAAGGAAAAAGATCTTGGGGTGAGTATAACACCAGGCACATCTCCTGAAGTGCACATCAACCAAATAACTGCTGCAGCATATGGGCTCCTTGCAAACCTCAGAACAGCATTCCGACATCTTAATAAGGAATCGTTCAGGACCCTGTACACCGTGTACGTAAGGCCCATATTGGAGTATGGGGCTTGTTTGGAACCCACACCTAGCCAAGCACGTAATGAAACTAGAGAAAGTGAAAAGGTTTGCAACAAGACTAGTCCCAGAGCTAAGAAGTATGTCCTACGAGGAGAGAGGACAGGAGAGATAGGTGGGACATGATAACGACATACAAAATACTGAGAGGAATTGACAAGGTGGACAAAGACAGGATGTTTCATAGATTGGACACAGTAACAAGGGGACACAGTTGGAAGTTGAAGACACAGATGAATCACAGGGATGTTAGGAAGTATTTCTTCAGCCACAGAGTAGTCACGAAGTTGAATAGTTTGGGAAGCGATGTAGTGGAGGTAAGATCCATACATAGCTTTAAGCAGAGGTATGATAAAGCTCACGGTTCAGGGAGAGTGACCTAGTAGCGACCAGTGAAGAGGCGTGGCCATGAGCTTGGACTCGACCCCTGCAACCTTAACTAGGTGAGAACAGCTAGGTGAGTACATACACATACACACAAACACACACACACACATACACACACACACACACACACACACACACAAACACACACACACACACACACACACACTCTCACACACACTCACACACACACACACTCACACACACCACACACACACACACACACACACACACACACACACACACACACACACACACACACACACACACACACACACCACACACACACACACACACACACACACACACACACACACACACACACACACATAGACATACACACACACACACACTCGTCAGTCTCTGTTAATTTCCCTAAGGGAAACCCTTAACGTCTATCTGCTGATATATATTGAAACTTATTAACAATGTTGTTAAGTCCTGGTGGACACAACATCAGCCTCAGTATAAAAATTTTCTTTATATATTTAATCAAAATACTAACCATAAATTGTTTAGTTTCAAATTGAATTTCAAAATATACACATCAGTGATGTTGATATATTTCGGTTTCCAGCTAGAATTATTATCTCTGGTTATATGAATAGTGGCAAGTCTTATTTCACATCAAAATTAGTAAAATTGCATCATGAGAAATTTTATAATATTTTAATATTCTGTGTTACAACTCATCTCTTAGAACAAATTTCAGAGCTATCTCATAAATTATCATTAAGTAAATATATTATCAATCCCGTTAATTTTATCACCTCACCCGACGAAAATACACAGTTATGAGGAAGACATATTTTTAAAAGCTTGTAACAGTGAAATTATTCTCGATTGTTTTATAGGTAGGGACCAAAATATACGTATAATTCTGATTACCTACAATATGTTTCCCGGAGGACGCTATAGTCGTACCGTAGCCTTGAATGCAACGCATTTTGGAAAATTCTGGGACGTCAAATTTTCGGGAAAAATAAAGAATTCGTCAATATTTACAAATCTGCCATAAAACGATCACCATTCGGGTATTTATTTATAGATCTTGCGTTACTTATCGCAGAAACTCTCCGTTTGCTAACCAATGTGTTACGCGACGATTTCTAAGAAACTGTTTAACAATGGAGCGAACAAGATTAATTGTTAAGGTTCATTAAGACGTCCAGTCAAGTGGGATCATTCGGTAAAAGGTATATCGAGTTTTTGAATGCACATGTTCAGGATTATCTCTAGAGAAAACGTATTAAGCTGTATCACGTATTTTCGAATAAAACAAAAGCCTCCATTGTAGAGAGGTTCTTGCAAACATTAAAACGTTAAATTATACAATATATGACAAGTGCCAACACATTAAATTATTCTAAAGTGATAAAGGTATTGATGGCTACGTAATATTTAACTCCACACTCGGGGATTGGTGGTAAAACCCCATTGTAAGTGCATGTTATTACGTCATTCGATGATATAAGGAATCAGTTTCACATAAACTATAAACATAGAAGGTCCGGGGAGAAAGGTTTCAGTTTGAAACTGGCTGTTGGAGACACAACAAGATTGACTCAGAGCAGAAGTTCATCCAGGTTTAACTGTGGGTTTCACACACAAAATGCAAAAGAAATATTGAAAATATATAGAATTAATAATTCTCAAACTATAACAACATATTATTTGAATGATTTGAATGGTTAAATGATTACAGGAGCTTTTTATCACATAGAACTGATACCAGTCTCACCATCTTGTGAATATATCATCGATGGAGTGTTGAAACGGAAAAAAAAAATAGGGGAATTACGCATTATTTGGTATCTTATGAAGGAAACTATATTAGATAAAATTAAAGAATTAATTACTTTACTTTCTATCCTCCCTCGCAAGCAACGGAATAGTTTATTGCAACAGTTTAAGAAAATATATATAAGTTGTATTAGTGAGAATTTTAAGAATTTGATGAAGAATAAAATATATTTAGATTAGAGCATTAGCTTGTAACAAAGTTGGTTTTGTACGTTAAAATATTTGTTGAGTATCAGGGGTGGTAATCTGCTAAATATTATACTACCTCTAACAGTAAATATTGTTTTAAAGCTGCTTGATAAATCATGAAGGAATTCTGTCTCATACCAAGCTCAATTATGAATGGGAAACACTTGGTGATGGTAAAATCGGAAGGCGAAGCAAACCTAGAAGTAGGTGCATCCAGGAAGCACAAGGTTAAGCGAAAGATTAAACCGAACAAGAAGTATATACATAACCTACCTGCAACTGCTTCAGTGAAACCCCAGAAAAACTCAGATTTGTCAAATTTCATGCAAATAAGAGTAGGGGAGCGAAAAGTAGAATATGTGAAATCACTGTTGGAGTTACTGAAAAAGAATCCATTGATCACTGAGTCGTAATATTAGTGAAATGTTAAATGTTTTATCCGAAAATAATGCGAATTCTGCAAGAATCGACTCTGATTACTTATCAGATATTAAACATTTATTAAATGTGTCAAGCATGAACTTCAGTTTTGTCAGGAACCCCCAAGGTGCGAACCCAGTTAATACATAAAGGAAGGGATGGCATAACACGAGAGGAATCACTGTGGGTAGCATATTAGAAAAGTTTAAAAGCTTCATGTTTATATGTGTTTACTTTATAGGGACTGTAAGAACGATGGTGATAGGATAGCAGAAAGTATTCTATACATTTGCAGTGATTCCAGTGTTGATTTATTTCCGAGCAATACATCCTCAGATTTGGTTAATAAATTAATTATATGATCCCATTATAATAGATAATAAGATTGATTATGAGGTTCCTCTGAAAAGTATAATTTATCCCAAGGCATTACATACCAGGGAAAGCCGTCCAGAGCAACTGATATATGACAGAGAAATCCTTCCAGGTCAACGAAATATGAAAAGGAAACTCGTCCGGCGCAACTGAATATAAGAGGAAAACCCTTCCAGGGGGACGAAATATGAAAAGGCGACGAATTGTAACAGAAAACCCCGTCCGAGCCGTTGGTATATGACACTGAAACCCATCCAGGAAAACACAATATGACAAGGAAACGTGTTGAACTTGACTAAATATGACAAGGAAACTCGTCCAGTGCGACGAAAATGACAGAGAAACCAATCCAGAGAGACGAAATATGACAAGGGAACCCACCAAAAGCGATGGAATATAACAGGGCAACGAAATATGACATGGAAACCCATCCAAGGGGCCGAAATATTACAGTAAAATCCGTCCAGAGCGATGAAATATGATAGGGAAAGTCGTCCAGGGCGACAAAATGTGACAGAGAAACCCGTCCTGGGCAACGAAATATGAAAATGAAACCCATCCAGAGGGCCGAAATATGACAAGTAAATCCGTCCAGGGCGATGAAATTATGAAGGTAAACCCGTTCAGGTCAACGAAATACAAGGAAACCAGTCAAGAGCGACAAAATATGAAAGGGAAACCCGTCCAGGGCGACGGAATATGACAAGGAAATCCGTCCAGGGAAACGAAATATAACGGGGAAACACATTAAGGGTAACTAAATATGACAAGAAAACTCGTCCAAAGCGATGAAATATGATGGGGAAATCCGCCACGGACGACGAAATATGAGAGGTAAATCTGTCACGGACGACGAAATGAGATAGAAAAACCCGGAAATAGCGACGAAATATGACGGGGAAACCCGGAAATAGCGACAAAATATGACGTGGAAACCCGTCCAGGGCGACGGAATATGACAGGAAAACCCGTCCAGCGCGACGAAATATGACAAGGAAACCCATTCAGGTCGATATAATATGACAGGGAATCCCGTTCAGGGAGATAAAATATGAAAGGGAAATCCGTCTGGGGAGCTCAAATATGACATGGAAACCCATTCAGGGTAACGAAATATTACAGGGAAACCCGTAGAAGGCAATTGAATACGTCAGGGACACCCTTCCTAGGAGATGGAATATAACGAGGAAACCCGTTCAGGGTGGTGGAATATTACAGGGAACAGGTCCAGGGTGATGGAATATGAGAAGGAAACATGTCCAGGACGACGAAATTTGACAGGGAAAACCCATCTACTGCGATTAAATAAAACAGAGAAACACGTCTAGGGCGTTGAACTATGAACCATGGCGACAGAATATGACACGGAAACACTTTCAGGGCAACGATATATGACAGAAAGAGAAAAAGTAAGAAAGTGTGTCTGTTCATTATCGGAACTAATATTGTATAGATAAATAAGCGAAGATGTGAGTGAGACAAAGGGATCCGGGAAGACACTGATGTGAAAGATGTAGCAGGAAAGTTTATAGTTCATGGAACTTTTATCAAACATAAACATTGAGGAACATAAAATTACAGCGTATAAATGTATAAGAAAGACAGATTAGCACACACTACGGTACAGTAAGGTGCAAAATATACAAAATAACATATAAAAAAGCATAGCAAAAAAAAAACAGTTCATTAATATTCATCAAGAGTATAGTGACATGTAAATGCTATATAGTGGCACAAAACAGTACAGAAACACATATTAACTGTTGAGTAAGATACAGGAAAAGTACAGTAACATACAGAACAAACAGCTGCTTCGCATAATGTAAGAGACGTTGCATTTTGACCGTACACAAAATTTTGTGATATAAACAATTCACACTGACTGTCTGATTTTTTGTATATCACAGTTCATGTACTGTAGCATACAGGTGATAATAATCTATTAAAAACAATGATGGACGGGTCCAATGAAGGTAGTGAAAAATAATGGAGACAAAATGGGAACAACAATGTTTTAGGCTTGTAGATAGTAACTATCCAGGAAGGTACTTCATCATGTCAGAGAAGAATGAATTAAAAGTTAGTTAAAGGTTTTAGCGTGATGTAGCCTCTTCAGTATATTTGTGGGACATCACCATCGTCACTCTCTGGGATATCTCTCTCTTAACTATGTTTGTTAGACAAAAACTTCTTTCCTAGAATTTTCGGCACACTCACCCCTTTTCTTTTTCTTTGTAGAAGCCTACTATGTTTGTGGGTCATCGCTCTCTTAACTATCTTTACCTAATAAATTGCACTGTTAGTACATTATACGTGTGAACATCGAGTGAACATCATGAGATCGGCCGTCGATGCCTTAATTCCTCTGTTTTTTTTCCCTTCATTCCTCTGAGTTTTTTTCCTAAGTGTCTTATAATTGACTTTTCTTATACATAAGAGAGGAAAGCTACCTTGTGTACACTTTGTCTTTGTCTGTATTTAACGTTTTGCTTTCACCACTCTTTTTCTACTAGCTATTAATGATCTGGCCTCTGTTCTACCATCTAATATTTGGTCATCACTGTATGGTATTGACTTTGCTATGACTTGTGCAGGCGCTAACTGCCACCTAGTAGCAGCCTCTCACCAGAATGATATCGACCGTGTGTTCCAATGACCCAGTACTCGTGAGTTTAAATTTTATGGTACTAAACGCACCAGATTACTTCTAGACGTTCTATTGCCTCTAATACTCCACTATACCTACATGGTTCCCGTATCCCTGATTTTCTCGATTTCTCGGTCTTCTGTTTGTTCGCCGGTTACCCTGGAAACCTCACATTACTTCCCTGAAATCAGCTTGTTATAGCCGGCTGAACCTCTTTAAAACCCTCGCTCATCTTTCGTGGGAGGCGGATCGTCGAACTCACCTTCGACTTCATTCAGCCCTAATTTTATCGATACTAGGCTATGGTACCAGATATATTCTGTGACCTGTCCCACAACTCTCTTTAAACTTGCTTCTCGTTCCTTCCATGTTGAGAACCTATATCTAGAGGCGAATATTACATCTTTGAACGATCGGCATGATGACCATTGTTATTTTCGCTCTCATGACCTTTACAAACCTATATACAGGATGGCAACAGACGTTAGTACAGTTCCAGTACTTGTTCACCGCCCCAGTTTACTCCCTCCTTTTCTCTTCGTCTTCATTCTCTCTTGGATTCTCTTCAGTTACTCCCTTTACATGTTCATCTAACTTTTCTGTTTTCACATGGGAGGGTCCGACAGTTCGAGTCTGTTCTTCCCCACTGCGCGGCGGAAGTTCAAAGAACTTCCCTTTTTCTCGATCACTTCCTGTCTCATTTTCACGCCATTGCAGTTTACACTGATGGTTATAAATACTTTGTGTCTGGATTGCAGAATTGTTCCGGACAGTGTTGTGCAAGGTCACTTATTAAACTAGGTTAGCATTTTCACAGCTTAGTTGTACGCAGTTCTCACAGCGATTATACGTAATGCATCCAGGCCTACCTTTAGTGCTTTGCAAGTTATCAAAAAAAATAATTCCCTTCATTCCCTAGTTCGTCGTATATAAATTTGATTGAGCCGCAATTCTAGCAAAATCAAAGATATTTTCTGCTGGGTCTCTGGTCATATTGATGTTCAGGGCAACAAGTAGGTGGACTCTATGGCATGGTCAACGGAACATGACATTCCCGTTTCACATAGAGGTATTCCATTCTCAGACTATTTTCCTGTAACCTCTATTGGGTCTGAGTTGATTCATAACAAATTACATTCTATCAAATTATGTTAGGATCTTATTATAATGGAGGTCAGGGTTGGGAGACAATGCTTTCCCGACTTCGCATCGGGCACACACGTCTCATTCATGGGGTATCTCATGGAGAGGCGGCCAGTTCCACTCTTTGAGAATTGTCAGGTTACAATGTTACTTTTGTCCCCATTCTATTTGACCGTCCTATTTACCAGCGGGCACGCAGAATTTACCTCCGATGTCATCACCGCTCTAACACGCTTACTTTATCTTCCCTTCTCGCTGACGGCCCGACCTTCGAAACAGGCTCCCTCTTTGACATTTGACAGCAACAGATTTATTACACATCCTTCGATTATACATCCTTTAGGATTGCTGGTGTGTTTTTCCTGTCTCATAAACACGCTGGATAACAGGTATATCTTGCTACTTCTACTTACACTTAGGCCACACTACACAGGCATGCACACGCATATATATACATACACACATCTAGGTTTTTCTTCTTTTTCTTAAATGCTCTTGTTCTTCTTTATTTCCTCTATTTTCTAAGGGGAAGTGGAAAAGAATCTTTCATCCGTAAGTTATGCATGTCGTATGAGGCTACTAAAATGCCGGGAGCAATGGACTAGTAACCCCTTCTCCTGTATACATTACTAGAAAAGAGAAGAAAAACTTTATAAAACTGGGATGCTTGAATGTGCGTGGATGTAGTGCGGATAAGAAAGAGATGACTGCTGATGTTATGAACGAAAAGAAGTTGGATGTCCTGGCCCTAAGCAAAACAAAGCTGAAGTGGGTAGGCGAGTTTCAGTAGGGAGAAATAAATGGGATTAAGTCATTAGTATGTGAGAGAGCTAGAGCTAAGGAAAGGGTAGCAATAATGTTGAAAGATCAGTCATGGAAGGAGAAGAGGGAATAGAAATGTATAAATTCAATGGTTATGTGGATTAAAATAAGGGTCGGATGCGAAAAGTGGGTCATAATTAGCGTGTATGCACCAGGAGAAGAGAGGAGTGTAGAAGAGACAGAAAAATTTACGGAGATGTTAAGCGAATGACTAGGAACTTTTGAACCAAGTTAGAGAGTAATTGTGGTAGGGACCTAAATGCTAAAGTAGGAGAAACATTTAGAGAGGATGTGGTAGGTAAGTTTGGGGTGCCAGGTGTAATGATAATGGGAGCCCTTTGATTGAACTTTGTTTAGAAAGGGTTTAGTTATAGGTAATACATATTTTATGAAAAAGAGGATAAATAAGTATACAAGATATGATGTAGGGCGTAATGACAGTAATTTGTTGGACTATTGGTAGATAAAAGACTATTGAGTAGACTTCAGGCTGTACATGTTTATAGAGGGGCCACAGATATATCAGATCAGAGTAAAAGATAGATGGGATACAAGGAAAATAGAAGCAGCAAGTAAGAGAGAGATGAAGGTTTATACACTAAAAGAGGAGGAAGTTAGGGTAAGATATAAACAACTATTGGAGGATAGATGGGCTAGTGAGAGTATGAGCAATGGGGTCGAAGATGTATGGGGTATGTTGAAGAATGTAGTGATAGTGTTCAGGGGAAGTTTGTGGTTATAGGAAAGTAGGTGAGGGAGGGAAGAATAGCGATTGGTGGAATGTTAAAAATAAGAAAAAGTTCTGGAGTGAAATTATTAAATCGAGGAATCCAAGGAGGAATAACATATTGTAGGAGTGAGGAAGAGCCAGTTGTGAGTGTGGGAAAGTTTCATAGGCAGTGGGTAGAATCGAAGGGGGGTATGGTAGCTGGAACTGATGGGATAAAGATTGAAATGTTAAAAACAAGTGGTGCTATTATTTAATAAATGCATGTAAGAGGGTAAGGTATCTAGGGATTGGCTGAGAGCATGCATAGTTCCTTTGGGACAAAAGAGTGTAAAAATTATAGGGGAATAAGTTTGTTGAGTATAACTGGTAAAGTGTATGGTAGAGTCATTATTGAAAGAATTAAGAGTAAGACGGAGAGTAGGATAGCAGATGAACAAGGAGGCTCTAGGAAAGGTAGGGGGTGTGTAGACCAAGTGTTTATAGTGAAACATATAGGTGAACAATAGTTAGATAAGGGTAAAGAGGTTTTTGTGGCATTTATGGATTTGGAAAAGGCGAATGACAGGGTGGATAGGGGTGTAATGTGACAGATGTTGCAGGTGTATGTAATAGGAGGTAGGTTACTGAAATCAGTAACCTAATAGTGAGGCTCAGGTTAGAGTATGTAGGAGAGAGGGAGATTATTTCTCAGTAAAAGTAGGCCTTAGACAAGGATGTGTGAAGTTACCGTGGTTGTTTAATATATTTATTGATGGTGTTGCGCGGGTCTTGGCAAGAGGTGTGGGGTTAAAAGATAAACAATCTAACACAAAGTGGAAGTTGTCGCAGTTGCTCTTTTCTGATGACACTTCTTTCGGGAGATTCTGAAGAGAGGTTTCAGTGGTTGGAGGAGGAGTTTGGTAGGGTATATAAAATTAGAAAATTAAAAGTGAATATAAGAATGTGTAAGGTGATGAGGATAACAAAACTATTAGGTGACCAAAGATTCGATATCAGATTCGAGGGAGAGAGTATGGAGGAGGTGAATGTATTCAAATATTCAGATATTTAGGAGTGGACGTGTCAGCAAATGGGTCTATGAAGGATGAGGTGAATCATAGAATTGATGAGGGGAAAAGGGTGAGTGGTGCACTTAGGAGTCTGTGGAGACAAAGAACTTTTTCCGTGGAAGCAAAGTTGGGAATGTATGAGAGTATAGTTATACCAACACCCTTATATAGGTGTGAAGCATAGGTAGAAGGAGGATGGAGGCAGTGGAGCTGTCATGTCTGAGGGCAAAGTGAGGTGTGAATATAATGCAAAGAATTCATAGTTTGGAAATTAGGAGATGCGGGATTGCCAAAACTATTATCCAGATGGCTGAGGAGGGGTTGTTGACGTGGTTCTGACATGTAGAGAGAATGGAACGAAACAGAATGACTTCAGTAATGCATAAATCTATAGTGGAGT
>NW_027196921.1:0-5000 GCF_038502225.1 Cherax quadricarinatus | reverse complement strand
GCTAAACATTCCAGCTCCCATCCTATACTCTGGCTAAACATTCCAGCACCCATCCTATACTCTAGCTAAACATTCCAGCACCCATCCTGTACTCTGGCTAAGCACTCCAGCACCCATCCAATACTCTGGCTAAACATTCCAGCACCCATCCTATACTCTGGCTAAACATTCCAGCACCCATCCTGTACTCTGGCTAAGCACTCCAGCACCCATCCAATACTCTGGCTAAACATTCCAGCACCCATCCTATACTCTGGCTAAACATTCCAGCACCCATCCTATACTCTGGCTAAGCACTCCAGCACCCATCCTATACTCTGGCTAAGCACTCCAGCACCCATCCAATACTCTGGCTAAACATTCCAGCACCCATCCTATACTCTGGCTAAACATTCCAGCACCCATCCTATACTCTGGCTAAGCACTCCAGCACCCATCCTATACTCTGGCTAAGCACTCCAGCACCCATCCAATACTCTGGCTAAACATTCCAGCACCCATCCAATACTCTGGCTAAACATTCCAGCACCCATCCTATACTCTGGCTAAACATTCCAGCACCCATCCTATACTCTAGCTAAACATTCCAGCACCCATCCTATACTCTAGCTAAACATTCCAGCACCCATCCTACACTCTGGCTAAACATTCCAGCACCCATCCTATACTCTAGCTAAACATTCCAGCACCCATCCTATACTCTAGCTAAACATTCCAGCACCCGTCCTATACTCTGGCTAAACATTCCAGCACCCATCCTACACTCTGGCTAAACATTCCAGCACCCATCCTATACTCTGGCTAAACATTCCAGCACCCATCCTATACTCTAGCTAAACATTCCAGCACCCATCCTATACTCTAGCTAAACATTCCAGCACCCATCCTATACTCTGGCTAAACATTCCAGCACCCATCCTATACTCTAGCTAAACATTCCAGCACCCATCCTATACTCTAGCTAAACATTCCAGCACCCATCCTACACTCTGGCTAAACATTCCAGCACCCATCCTACACTCTGGCTAAACATTCCAGCACCCATCCTATACTCTAGCTAAACATTCCAGCACCCATCCTACACTCTGGCTAAACATTCCAGCACCCATCCTATACTCTAGCTAAACATTCCAGCACCCATCCTATACTCTAGCTAAACATTCCAGCACCCATCCTACACTCTGGCTAAACATTCCAGCACCCATCCTATACTCTGGCTAACCATTCCAGCACCCATCCTATACTCTGGCTAACCATTCCAGCACCCATCCTATACTCTGGCTAACCATTCCAGCACCCATCCTATACTCTGGCTAACCATTCCAGCACCCATCCTATACTCTGGCTAACCATTCCAGCACCCATCCTATACTCTGGCTAACCATTCCAGCACCCATCCTATACTCTGGCTAACCATTCCAGCACTCATCCCCCACACTTCCAGAACACAATCATGAACATTCCTGTACTTAATTCCAACTTCATCACAAATTTGAATCTTCATTCATTCTAAGTTTACCATTTTTACCCAACTTTTTGAGTCATTTATTTATTTCATACTTCCTGTGTATTTACATCCTTTGCACTCTTAATTTTTATATTCTCCTCGTTTTATTCTCACTCCTTTCATATTCACATTCTTTAAATTCACTTTCAACTTTCTCTGTGTTTTTACTCACTTTCATACACACTGTCTTCATCTTAAAATTCATCACACTCACTTCCTTCATATGTAATACCTTCATACTAGCTTGTTTCTCTCCTTGCCTTCATAGTCACTTCTTCACTCCTCATTCATCTCATTATTACTCCTCAAGAGAATAAAATTCAGCTAGTAATTCATCATCTTCATCAAACATTTCTTTAAAATATTCTGTTTATCTCAATAAACCTTTCGTCCAACAAGTTTCATGGCGTACTGGAAAATATTGTGGCCTATTTCATTTTGCGATAAATGATAATATCCCAACATCACAGTTGATCACAACATTGTGTCTGAGATATTAACAACAGAGTCGTCCTGGCCAGGTTGTAGCAGCGACCTCCAGCAACTTCCAGGTGATGGCGTATCACGATCACCAAAAGTTTTGAGCGTGTGTGCCAGCGCGTATTTATGGATCTGTGCGTGATTTGCAAGCATAAAAGACGTGTATCAAAAGAATCAATATGTATTACATTTTTTCATGGAGGTTGACAATTAGATTAAGATTCAAGCAGTCATTTACATACAACTTTCAGACATACGCTTTTTTGCTACATAACTGCATAACTGATATATATATATATATATATATATATATATATATATAAATATATATAGCTATATATATATATATATATATATATATATATATCTATCTATATATTATATATATATATATATATATATATATATATATATATATATATATATATATATATATATTATATATTATATATATATATATATATAATGTCGTGTCGAATAGGCAGAATTTGCTATCTTGGCTTAAATAGCAACGCTCATCTTGCCATATAGGCCAAGTAAAAATTTGTGTATGCAATAATATCGCCAAAATCATTCTGAACCTAACGAAAAAAAATGTATTTTACTGTGTTTGTTTAGTATTAAATTATTGTAAACAAATCTAAAATATATTTAGCTCGGTTAGACTAAAATAAATTGTTCTTTTTATAATAAGGTTAGGTAAGTTTTCTAAGATTCTTTTGAAGCAAAATTAAAATTTTTTACAATAACATCAATGAAAAATATATATCTTTAAGCGTATTAGAGAAAATTTTAGAAAGGACTTAATTTTAAATATGCTCTTGCTAATTGACCAGTTTTACATATTCGGCACGATATATATATATATATATATATATATATATATATATATATATATATATATATATATATATATATATATATATATATATATATATATATATATGGTCTTTAAATAAAATATACATAAAATATAGGGGGTGGTAGGAGAAAATTCTCAAACAGCTTCAGGGAGAACCTTGATTTTTTCCTGAAGCAAGTTTATTCTTTTCTCTGAGGATGAGGGTCCCTATAACAGTTCTAGAGGTGGTACCACCCTATATATATATATATATATATATATATATATAAATATATATATATATATATATATATATATATATATATATATATATATATATATAAATATATATATATACTCTGACGTAAGTAGGGCTAAAATTTCCACTGAATAACGATATCTGGGTGTCTTTGAGTACGTTCATGTTTGTCTTGGTGAATGCAATTTCAAAACAGATTTCTCTGTGTGTCCTCCTATAATTCCTCCACCAGGAAAGCCTCGACTATAGTTAGAAAAGACATCATTCCAATCCAGCAAGGTCTCCTGGGACCTCCTGAAAGTGGGGAAGGCAAAACAACAGTAGACAGACGGATAAATTGCCGGTCACAAGATCCTGAGGAGGGATTGCTGTAGGAAGCTAGAAGTGAGGATACTAAGAGAGTCGAGGCAAGTCTTTGTGAGATGAAGGGGAGAGACACTACATACACTTCAGAAGAGTACATATGCAGGCAAATGTAAGATGGTACAAAGTCAGAAACTTAGAAAAGCGTCAGTGCAGGTGGTTTAGACTAAGACTGCTTCCTTGGTAAGTGATGTAACAAAATTGTTAAAGCCGCTAAAGAAAAGAGGATTCAACAATTTGAATTTCTGACTACAAAATCCTGTATTTATAATCTGTAAAGTTATTGTAGGAGAAACTGTTGAATAAGGAAATGGATGGAGAGATGAATTTACATACTATCAGAAAACCTTTGTTAATCCTGTCAGAGATTAAAAGATCACTGGGTTATATGCAGTAATACAAGAGATATAAACGTTACGCTTATACATAGTAACACCAGAGCTGTAAAGATCACAACATTATAACTACTAAAATTAGAAAAGCAAATATCACTCTTTTATATATATAATTATTAAGGATGCAACAATAACCCTGTTATACATAACAGTATCAGAGTTATGCTTATACATAATAATACCAGTGATGCAAAGATCATATTTAACACAATAAAGAAGGAAGTTACACGTAGAAACACACAAATATCACACTCATATATGAAAGAAAATAAAGAAAAACTTTAATAAGAACATAAAAATCAATGACATTTAAACAGACGACTAAAATAAACAACAACTGGCTTCACCATGGTGGTCTAGGTAGAGGAGTTAATGATCTAAGACCCACTGGTAAAGTTAATGATCCAAGACCCACTGGTAAAGTTAATGATCCAAGACCCACTGAAAAGTTAATGATCCAAGACCCACTGAAAAGTTAATGATCCAAGACCCACTGAAAAGTTAATGATCCAAGACCCACTGAAAAGTTAATGATCCAAGACCCACTGAAAAGTTAATGATCCAAGACCCACTGAAAAGTTAATGATCCAAGACCCACTGAAAAGTTAATGATCCAAGACCCACTGAAAAGTTAATGATCCAAGACCCACTGAAAAGTTAATGATCCAAGACCCACTGAAAAGTTAATGATCCAAGACCCACTGAAAAGTTAATGATCCAAGACCCACTGAAAATTCCTCTCATAAGTTTCTCACATGTGCGGATTATTTATATATGTATATGAATGTATTTTTAAATACATACATGTATTTAGAAACATTTGAGCATCTGTATACATATGAATATACAAATATATGAATAAGTGGGTCACCACCAAAAACAAGAAGAGTGAACACATACAAGAACAACATTAATGTTCACTATGAAGAGTGAACACATGCAAGAACAACATTAATGTTCACTATGAAGAGTGAACACATGCAAGAACAACATTAATGTTCACTATGATGAATGAACTTATACAAAAATAACATCAATGTTCACTATGATGAACGAACACATACAAGATAACCATTGGTGTTCACCTTAACATTAATAATGATAACACTGGTGTTTCCCTTGAAAATAATAGTCAGTGTTGTATATGAAGAACAC
>NW_027196920.1:0-73971 GCF_038502225.1 Cherax quadricarinatus | reverse complement strand
ATCCTTTTTAACTGACCGAAGGCTTCCGACAAATCCTTGTGAGTACAAACAGCTGGTATCCTAACAATAGATCGTTAAGCCAAGTCTCGGAGGGCGGAACTCACTGTTTGGCAGTTCAAGGAAGACACGCTGAATATCTTCCTGGAGGAAACACACTACTCACTGCTTTTAGGAGATCGCGATAATATTTAGTGAGTTTACGCAAGTGAGATATAAATATATATACATTGTGAGAATAGAGAATCAGTGGGAGACAATCTTCTCTAGAACACATAACTATTGTGTTAGGATAAAACTGAAACATCGTGGAATCGCAATAAATCCTCATTTAAAAAAAAAAGATAAGTCAGTTTTTTGAACTGTTACCAAGTCAGTTTCTTTACGCTTCCAGCTTTATTTGGAATCCTGTTTTCGCTATGTTAAGGCAGTGTAGGTTAATTTAAATTTGGCTAAATTGTATTAAGTTAGCTTACATAAAAACGTATCTGTAACCACATATACGCAAATTAAAACGACGGGTAACGAGGTGAACGAGAGAAAAAAAACTTTTATTTGATCTTGGTACTACGTGCGTATTATGTACTGTCAGGTACTGAAGGTATTAATAAAATATAACTTATTGGTTGTAACTTATTAATCGATACTGAAGGATTATATATATATATATATATATATATATATATATATATATATATATATATATATATATATATATATATATATATATATTGTGTGTGTGTGTGTGTGTGCCGAATGGGTAAAATTTGGGATTTTGGCATAAATAGCAACGCTCTTCTTGCCGAATAAGTCAAGCGAAAATTTGTGTATGCAATAATTTCGCAGAAATCATTGTGAACCTAACGAAAAAATATATTTCATTGTGTTTGTTCGGTAAATTATTGTAAACTTAGCTAAAATACATTTAGTTTGATTAGGCTAAATTAAATTGCACTTGTTATAATCTCAGTAGTAGTAACCAGTTACCAGTAACCAGTGTACCGTTGACTCAACGACCAACCGTCTCTGCCTGAGTCACTATCTGAACTCATATTGCGCTGACCTGGCATTATTCAAAGACCCTCTCACATATGGGTACTGTGGGCGGCCAGTCAGTCAGTCTGTGATACGAGAGTGAGCAAGGAGGCAGGTCACGGCTGTAAGGGCGCTACCCACCTTGTCAGTAATCAGTAATTATACGTACTACCAGCCTACGTGAGTATTTCTTACCTAATCCACGTGTCGAACTCCCATATGATAATAATAAGGTTAGGTAAGTTTTCTAAGGTTCTTTTGGTACAAAATTATTAATTTTTACATAAAGGAAAAAAAGATATCTTTAAACTTATAAGAGAAAATTTTAGAAAGGACTTAATTTTAAATGAGTTCTTGGTAATTGACCTGTTTTACCTATTCGGCACGACGTTATATATATATATATATATATATATATATATATATATATATATAATATATATATATATAATATATATATATATATATATATATATATATATATATATATATATATATATATAAAACACATCGGTCGTCTCCCACCAAGGTAGGGTGACCCGAAAAAGAAAAAACTCATTCAATCTATCACTGTCTTGCCAGAGACGCGCTTACACTACAGTTACAAAACTGCAACATTAACACCCCTCCTTCAGAGTGCAGGCACTGAATCCCTTCATAAATGTTACCCTCCTCACACTCCAACAGCACGTAAAATCCTAAAAATCATTTGTCTCCATTCGCTCCTAACACTCTCACGCATGCTTGCTGGAAGTCCAAGCCCCTCGCACAGAAAACTTCCTTTACCCCCTCCTTCCAACCTTTCCTAGGCTGACCCCTACCCCACCTTCCCTCCACTACAGATTTATACACTCTCGAAATCATTCTATTTTGTTCCATCCTCTCATCATGTCCGAACCACCTCAACAACCCCTCCTCAGCCCGCTGGATAATAGGTTTGGTAATCAAGCACCTCTTCCTAATTTCCAAACTAAGAATTCTCTGCATTATACTCACACCACACATTGCCCTCAAACACGCCATCTCCACTGCCTCCAGCCTTCTGCTTGTTGCAATTTACACTACCCATGCCTCACACCCATATAAGATCATTGGTATAACTATACTTTCATACATTCCCCTCTTTATTTCTGTGGACTTCTAAGTGCATCACTCACCTTTTTCCCCTTATCAGTTCTATGATTCACCTCATCTTACATAGACCCATCTGTTGACACGTCCACTCCTAAATATCTGAATACATTCATCTCCATACTCTCTCCCTCCAATCTGATATCCAATCTTTCGTTATGTATTTTTTTTATTATCCTCATTACCTTACTCTTTCCTATATTCACTTTTAATTTTCTTCATTTACATACTTCTCTTCAAAATCTCCCAAAAACACAGTGTCATCAGCAAAGAGCAACTGTGAAAACTCCCATTTTGTGTTAGATTCTTTATCTTTTAACCCCACACCTCTTTCCAACACCCTTGCATTCACTTCTCTTACAACTCCATTTATAAATATATTGAACAACCATGGTGACATTACACATCCTTCCCTAAGGCCTGCTTTTACTGGGAAATAATCTCCCTCTCTCTTACATACTCTAACCTGAACCTCACTATCCTCATAAAAACTCTTCACTGCTTTCAATAACCTACCTCCTATTCTATACATTTGCAACATCTGCCACATTGCCCCCCTATCCACCGTGTCATACGCCTTTTCCAAATCCACAAGTGCTACAAAAACCTCTTTACCCTTATCTAAATACTGTTCGCCTATGTGTTTCACTGGAAACACTTGGTCTAAACACCCCCTAACTTTCCTAAAGCCACCTTGTTCATCTGCTATCCTACTCTCCGTCTTACTCTTAATTCTTTCAATAATAACTCTGCCATACACTTTTTCAGGTATATTCAACAGATTTTTTCCTGCTATAACTTTTGCACTCTCTTTTGTCTTTTTTGCCTTTATACAAAGGAACTATGCGCGCACACTGCCAATCCCTAGGTACCTTACCCTCTTCCATACATTATTAAATGAAAGCACCAACCACTCCAAAACTATGTCCCCACCTGCTTTTAACATTTCTATTTTTATCTCGCTAATCCCAGCTGTCTTACCCCCTTTCATTTTACCTACTGCCTCACGAACTTCCCCCCCACTCACAACTGCTCTTCCTCACTCCTACAAGATGTTTTCCTCCTTGCCCTATACACTGAATCACAGCTTCCCTATCTTCAACAACATTTAACAAGTTCTCAAAATATTCGCTCCATCTTCCCGACACCTCTAACTCTCCATTTAATAACTCTCCTATTTTTAACTATCAAATCCATTCGTTCTCTAGGCTTCTGCAAATTATTAATCTCAGTCGAAAAGTTTATCTTATTTTCAACAAAATTTCTTGATAACGTCTCGCCCACTATCTCATTTGCTCTCTTTTTACATTGCTTCACCACTCTCTTAGCCTCTCTTTTTCTCTCCATATACTCCTCTCTCCTTACATCACTTCTACTTTGTAAAAACTTCTCATATGCTAGCTTTTTCTCCCTTACTGCTCACTTTACATCATCATTCCACTAATCGCTCTTCTTCCCCTCCCACACCCACTTTCCTGTAACCACAAACTTCTGCTGAACACTTTAACACTACTCTTTAAACCTACCCCATACATCTTCGACCCCATTGCCTATACTCTCACTAGCCCATCTATCCTCTAATAGCTGTTTACATCTTACCGTAACTGCCTCCTCCTTTAGTTTATAAACCTTCATCTCCATCTTACTTGCTGCTCCTATTTTCCTTGTATCTCGTGTACCTTTTACTCTCACTGTATCTATAATTAAAAAGGTGATCCGATATATCTGTGATCCATCTGTAAACATGTACATCCTGAAGTTTATCCACCAGTCTATTATCTACCAATACGTAGTCCAACAAACTACTGTTATTACACCCTACATCATATCTTGTATACTTATTTATCCTCTTTTTCTTAAAATATGTATTACCTATAACCAAACCCCTTTCCATACAAATTTCAATCAAAGAGCCCCATTATCATTTGCACCTGGCACCCCAAACTTACCTACCACACCCTCCCTGAATATTTCTCCTACTTTAGCATTTAGGTCCCCTACCACAATTACTCTCTCACTCAGCATCTCCCAAAATTACTCTTTCACTCAGGATCTCCCAGAATCTGTCCTCTACACTCCTCTCTTCTCCATGTGCATACACACTTATTATGACCCACTTTTCGCATCCGACCCTTATTTTAATCCACATAATTTTGCCATTATATTCCAAAGCTCATTTATTCACAACCTATATTAGTCCCTTTTTATTATAATTTTAAACTATAATTATAACTTTAAAAAATTACCTTTATAGTACTACCTACTATCATATTCCCAAGCACTATTATATGATCATCACTTTATTTGTATTAGTCCCTTAGCTCATTATTTTATATTTGTTAAATAATTCAGGTGCTCTTTTTTTAGCTTAAGACTATTTACTTTGTTTTATACTTAATTCTAACTATAGATTCACTACAAATCTTATGATTACAAGCATTGATCCTGATACCAACCTCTTATTTAATGACTTAAATGATTCAAACAGTTACTGTAATTACTACACTGCAGAACAATCAAAGGCACTTCTCAGTGCCAACAACAACATAACTATCTTTAACTACAATATCAGATCTTTAAGCAAGCATTACGATGACCTCATAGCATTACTAAATTCCTTACATGCCAATATGTCCATCATTACACTAACTGAAACCTGGCTAAAGCCTGATACTACAGATGTCTATGCCATTCCTGGTTACACAGCCATACACAACTGTAGGCCAGACCAACAAGGGGGTGGCACAGCCATATACTACTCAGACCAACTAGAATGTATCACTAATACTTGCACAAGGGATGAACATGGGGAATATATAATAGCTAAATTCAAATCCAAATACCTACAAAAACCTCTCACATTGATAAACATCTACAGAGTTCCACAGTCAAACATTAGCCAATTTAGTCAAAATCTAGGAAGTATGATAACTGATGCACGCATGAACAAAGATCACTTACTACTCTCAGGTGACTTCAATATAAATCTCCTGCAAGACCAGGACCCACACGTTACTGAATTCACAAACACAATGAGTAACTGTATGTTACTACCAACAGTAACAAAACCTACAAGAGTTACAGAGACTAGTATTTCCCTACTTGACCACATCTGGACCAACACCATATCCCCTTTAAAATCAGGCATAATTACAGATAATACCACAGACCACTACCCTACTTTCCTCATAACAACTCTTGGTAAACTACCCCAAGACACTACTAAAGTCACCTTCAGACTTCACAATGAGGCAGCCATTAATAACTTCACAACAGCATTAGCAAACATTGATTGGCACACTGAGCTAGAAATCTATACAGATATTGACGAATGTATTAATAATTTTCTAAAAAAGACCCAATACCTCTATAACAAGCACTGCCCTAAAAAAACTAAACAGATGACAGCAAAGAGACTGAACAGTCCCTGGCTAACACCCAGCATTCTCAAATCCATAAATACAAAACACCAATATGAAAAACAGTACAGAATGGGTCACATAACCAGAGACCAAACAAAACGTTACTCGTCAATCCTAACCAGCCTGATAAGAAGGGCAAAAAAATTGTATTATGAGAACAGATTATCCAACTTACGAGGTGATATAAAAAAGACCTGGAAAACCCTATCTGAAATTCTGGGAACAAAAAAGATATCACGAAATAGCGAAATAAAATTAGCAAAATCAGATGAACCCCAACTCCCACCAACAGAAACAGCAAACAGACTCAATGATTTCTTCTCCACTATAGGACAAAACCTTGCCAATAAAATCCCAAGCTCAGATACCCCACCAAATGACTACCTCACCGGCAACTACCCGAACACACTGTTCCTAGCTCCGACTAACCCATACGAAGTCTCCCTTATTATCAATGCACTAAAAAACAAGGCAGGAGATTTAAGTACCTTACCACCCTTTATATACAAAAAAGTGTCACAAGTGCTATCTCCAATCATTGCAACACTCTTTAACAAATCCATTGAATCCTCCACCTTCCCTACAGTACTCAAAATAGCAAGGGTCACCCCGATCCACAAAGGAGGAGACCAAACAGAGTTGAATAACTATAGGCCAATATCCAACTTACACCCTCTCTCAAAAATCTTCGAAAAATTAATTCATAAACGAATCTACTCCTACCTTATCTCCCAAAACATACTCAACCCCTGCCAATTTGGATTCAGGCCTAATAAAAATACTAATGATGCTATTATACACATGCTAGAACATATATACACTGCAATAGAGAAAAAAGAAGTCCCACTGGGGATCTTCATTGACTTACGTAAAGCTTTTGATACAGTTGACCATGACTTGCTCCACGTAAAATTGTCACACTATGGTATAAGAGGGCACTCCCTCAATTACCTCAAGTCATACCTCAGCAACAGAAGCCAATATGTGTACGCAAATGGGGCAAACTCTTCTGCGCAACCAATTACAGTTGGTGTCCCACAGGGAAGTGTCCTTGGCCCTCTTCTCTTTCTCCTATACATAAATGACCTTCCAAATGCTTCGCAATTACTCAAACCCACACTATTTGCAGATGACACTACATACGTCTTCTCTCACCCGAGCCCAGTCACACTAGCCAATACTGTAAATACCGAATTACAGAAAATATCTACCTGGATGAGGACTAACAAACTTACACTAAACATTGACAAAACCTACTTCATTCAGTTTGGTAACAGAGCTACAGATGTCCCTCTTAACATAATGATAAACGGATCACCTATCACAAAGCTAACAGAGGGAAAATTCTTAGGAATCCACCTTGATAATAGACTCAAATTTCATACACATATACAACAAATTTCTAAGAAAATTTCCAAGACTGTAGGCATACTATCGAAGATACGGTACTATGTTCCACAGTCAGCCCTCCTGGCCCTATATCACTCTCTTATTTACCCCTATCTCACCTATGGAATTTGTGCATGGGGCTCAACAACAATTAACCATCTCAGACCACTAATTACCCAACAAAAGGCTGCAGTTAGAATGATAACAAATTCTCACTACAGGCAACACACTCCACCAATATTCAATACACTAAACCTACTCACCATACAAAACATCCATACTTATTACTGCACCTATTACATACATAGAACACTTAACTCTGATATTAACCCTCCCCTCAAACATCTCCTTGCCAACCTCAACAGAACACATGACCATAACACAAGGCACAGATCACTCTTTGATGTTCCTCGTGTTCATCTCACACTATGCAAAAACTCAATGCACATAAAAGGCCCTAAAATCTGGAATTCATTACCTGTAAATATAAAAGAAACACTACCTGTTTATAAATTCAAGTCTCTACTCAAAGATCACTTACTCACCCAAAACCAAATAAATACTGAATAACTGAACCTTATAAATTGTATATCTTAAATGTTTCTCACAATTATATCACATAAATGTTAAACCTAAAACCGAATCTAACTTTATTATTTTTTAAATACACTACCTAACAGAATCCTTCATATGACCTGTCTTTGTAATACTCACTTGTGCTTTATAGTAATCTGTTTACATTAATGTTTTATCACTGACTTCATCTTTGCTTAGTTAATCTTAAGTTAATTTTAAGCCAGCCCGTAATGCTATGCATAGTATAAGTGGCTTTGGCATACTGCTCTTATCTGTATTTTTTTTTTGTACCTCTGTATGTGTGCACAAATTTATAATAAATAAATAAATAAATAAATTCTTGAATTTATACATTTATATTCCCTCTTCTCCTTCCATAACTGATCCTTCAACATTGTTGCTACCCCTTCCTTAGCTCTAACTCTCTCAGATACTCCTGACTTAATCCCATTTATTTCTCCTCACTGAAACTCACCTACCCTATATATATGTATGTTATATATATATATATATATATATATATATATATATATATATATATATATATATATATATATATTAATACACCGCGAGGAGGGGGTAGACACTTGAGGCTTTTCGGTATTAATCTTCGTCAGAAGCTGAATCGTCAAGGAAATAGGGATTAGCTATAATTGAAAGAATTAAGTGTAAAGTTTTATTTTTAAACGCTGCAGTCCCTATCTCTAGGACCGCTATTTAGAAGACAGAAAATTACCTGTACTAATTATATGAAAATTAATATTATCGGTAGAATATTTGTGATTACTTTTGTTACTCGCTTCCATGAACTCGATATTATTTACTAGGTTCTCTTTGTCTGCAAAAACCAAGGCGAATTATCCCGTGTCTGGCTCTGTTACAAACTTCTTCACTGTTTTTTATAACTTAAGATAGTATTTGTGTTGAGTGATTATGTTCGTTGCTTTTATTGTTTGTTTACTTTTGTCCTTATTTGTATTGTGTGTGTGTGTTGCATATATTTTTTATGGGTACGAGCGCTGAGCGACCTGCACGGTCAAATTGTTCAGTAAATGTCTCAACTGCTACTACAAGCTGCTTCAGAAACATTTCCGGATTACTTGTACCTGGAGTATACCTGGAGAAGGTTTCGGGGGTCAACGGCCCCGCTGCTCGGACTGAGACCAGGAAATCGTTGGAATCTAAATTCCCAGTCAATTTAGTTAAAATCAGATCTCATAGACGTGATACATTATCATGTCGTGAAGCCGTAATTACAATTGTGTTCCAAAGAAGTCTTCATTGTTTGTTTTCCAGATTCGAGCGTCAGTAGTGAACCCTTATGAAGAGATATTCTATCCTTCAGTTCCCTAATATTTTATATAAATATTAAGGTACCTTTCTTGCCGTGGCTATGAATGTGGAATAATTTAAATCCTTGTCATTAAACATACCTAAAACCCCACGTTGGTTATTTGTATGTTCTGGGGAGATGATGAAATGTTGCGGTAAGTTTTCCATTGCGAGTGACTCAGGAGATGGAGTAGCAAGTGATGGGTAAAACTATCACTGCATCTTCGTGAAGCTGGTGATTGTGTCTGGTCACTGATCCCTAACTGCTTCGTAAAGGCCAGGCAGGTACAGTGTACAAGCTTTGCAAATTGTTGAGTCGCATATGACAAAGCATCATTGGCGACGGATTTAGGTTAGGTAGGTTCGTCAGGAAACAGAACAAGTGTTAATTGACGCTGGTCTTTGCAATATGATGACCCACAACTGGAGCTTTTGGTCATCTGACCGAGGCCTTCCTCTGGCTTACCCGTCCACCCCTTATAACAATTGCATTGGCGGCGGAGTCTGTTCATGCAGTACACATGCTTAAGGAACATTTCCTCACATTTCACAGTATTCATAGCATCTTTGATGCATGACAGTGCCCCCTGTCACACGTCAAAACAGGTCAATAAATGGTTGCATGAGAACAGTGTCAAATTATCCATTGTTTTCCTAACCTGAAGCCGATTGAAAATTATTGGAATGGAATGACAGAAAAGCTCCATTCCAAAACATATCATCAATGATAGGCTTTACCGAGGAAAGAAAAAATATTTTGGTTTCAAGTGATTGACTTAATTGCAAAAAAAACTTTGATTCTATTCCTAAACACTTGAAATTCGTATCAAAATCACATGAAACACGAACAAATATTAAGAAGCAGGTAAAATGTGTTTTTCTTGCCTTTTGTCCTATGTTACTAGAAATTCCTTTATAATTTGGCAGTAGCCCAACATGATTTGCAGAGAATAACATCTGTGGAGTCTGAGTTGCAACCTCAGCTGCATTAGGGATGATTGTAATTTGAACTCGCTCTTATTAGTCTTGGAAAGTCAGTCTCTCTCTCTCTCTCTCTCTCTCTCTCTCTCTCTCTCTCTCTCTCTCTCTCTCTCTCTATCACACACACACACACACACACATCTCCCCGTGGGTCCTCAGGGAGGGAGCAGATATACTGTGTGTGCCATTAACCACAATCTTCAACACATCCCTACCTGAGGTATGGAAGACCGCAAATGTAGTTCCCATTTTTTAAAAAGGAGACAGAAAAGAGGCACTAAATTACAGACCAGTGTCACTGACCTGTATAGTATGCAAATGCATGGAGAAGATTATCAGGAGGAGAGTGGTGGAGCACCTGGAACGGAATAAGATTATAAACGATAACCAGCACGGATTCAGGGAAGGCAAATCCTGTGTCACAAACCTGGAGTTCTATGACAAAATTACAGAAGTGCGACACGAGAGAGAGGGGTGGGTTGATTGTATTTTCTTGGACTTCAAGAAGGCCTTCGACACAGTTCCTCACAAGAGACTAGTGCAGAAACTAGAGGATCAGACGCGTATAACAGGAAGGGCACTGTAATGGATTAGAGAATACCTGACAGGGAGGCAACAACGAGTCATAGTACGGGATGAGGTATCGCAATGGGCACCTGTGACGAGCGGGGTCACACAGGGGTCGGTCCTAGGACCAGTGCTATTTCTGGTATATGTGAATGACATGATAGAAGGGATAGACTCAGAGGTGTCCCTGTTTGCAGATGATGTGAAGTTAATGAGGAGAACTACATCAGATGAGGACCAGGCAGGACTTCAAAGAGACCTGGACAGGTTGGACACGTGGTCCAGCAACTGGCTTCTTGAATTCAACCCTGCCAAGTGCAAAGTCATGAAGATCGGAGAAGGGCAAAGAAGACCGCAGACAAAGTATAGACTAGGTGGCCAAGGACTGCAAACCTCGCTCAAGGAGAAAGATCTTGGGGTGCCCATAACACCGAGCATGTCTCCGGAGGCACACATCAACCAGATAACTGCTGCAGCATACGGGCTCCTGGCAAACTTGAGAATAGCGTTCCGATACCTTAGTAAGGAATCGTTCAAGACACTGTACACTGTGTACATCAGGCCCATACTGGAGTATGCAAGTCAAGAAATTAGAGAAAGTGCAAAGGTTTGCAACAAGGCTAGTTACGGAGCTCAGGGGTATGTCCTACGAAGAAAGGTTGAGGGAAATCGGACTGACGACATTGGAGGACAGGCGGGTTGGGGGAGACATGATAACGACATACAAAATACTGCGTGGAATAGATAAGGTAGACAGAGACAGGTTGTTCCAGAGAGGGACATAGAAACAAGGGGTCACAATTGGAAGCTGAAGACTCAGACGAGTCATAGGGATGTTAGGAAGTATTTCTTCAGTCATAGATTCGTCAGGAAGTGGAATAGCCTAACAAGTGATGTAGTGGAGGCAGGAACCATGCAGAGCTTTAAGACGAGGTATGACAAAGCTCTGGAAGCAGAGAGAGAGGACCTAGTAGCGATCAGTGAAGAGGCGGGGCCAGGAGCTGTGTCTTGACCCCTGCAACCACAATTAGGCGAGTACACACACCAAAAAAAAAAAAAAAGCACATGCCGCTCATTCTTTTCATTCCTTTTGACCAAGAAGTACAAATAAACCGCCTTAGTTAAATATCAGTGTTATTGTTTATTGTTTATTGAATATTTTAAGGTACTTGGCTTTAATAAACTTATTCTCCAACCACTAGGCAATTTTAAAGAAGCTTAGATGATCATGTGTTTGTTGTGTGGGGGATGAAGGAGAACTGAACCACTGAGTGACATTGTTGTGTGGGGGATGAAGGAGAACTGAACCACTGAGTGACATTATGTGGGGGATGAAGGAGAACTGAACCACTGAGTGACATTATGTGGGGGATGAAGGAGAACTGAACCACTGAGTGACATTGTTGTGTGGGGGATGAAGGAGAACTGAACCACTGAGTGACATTGTTGTGTGGGGGATGAAGGAGAACTGAACCACTGAGTGACATAGTTGTGTGGGGGATGAAGGAGAACTGAACCACTGAGTGACATAGTTGTGTGGGGGATGAAGGAGAACTGAACCACTGAGTGACATAGTTGTGTGGGGGATGAAGGAGAACTGAACCACTGAGTGACATTGTTGTGTGGGGGATGAAGGAGAACTGAACCACTGAGTGACATTGTTGTGTGGGGGATGAAGGAGAACTGAACCACTGAGTGACATTGTTGTGTGGGGGATGAAGGAGAACTGAACCACTGAGTGACACTGTTGTGTGGGGGATGAAGGAGAACTGAACCACTGAGTGACATTTGACAGTATTGAAGCCTTGCAGAGTCCGTCCAGCTTTTGACATTTGTGTTGCTGAATGATGCACACACTGAAGGTTGCTGCCGGTACTGCTCTTACTGTAGTGAATTGTTAATCTACATCAACACTATTATATCTTAGTAGGTTTAAAGTTCACTTGAACACACATGATTATATTAATGGTTTAAAGAACCGACAAGTAGATGAATAAGACATGTGCAACACTTAGGTACCTTTCTCTGTATTGAATCGACAAAGCCACTAGTTGGGGAGAGGTTTGTACGTTAAGGATACCCAAGTGTTGCAAATTTCTTATAAGTAACTCAACGTAATAAAATGCATTTATATAAGTTATAGGTAATAGTTGACAACGAAAAATACCAAGGATAAACATGGTATGACCTCACCCTTGAGTCAGCTATTCCTTAGTTGACAGTTACACCTTCAGAGAGAAGTGACACGTTGAAAACAACATTATTAAACAGTTCAGTAGGAGAGGAGTGGAGGCATTCTTCAAGGTTTTCCCTCACAGGGATGTACATACCTACTCTTTCAGAGGTCACCGTCCCCGCGGCCCGGTCTCAAACCAGGCTTCATGTTTGCTGGCCTGATTGTTTAAGTTGTTGGTGCCTGCCGCTTGCGGCCCATCGTTTGTACCACAACCCGGCTGATTAGAAAGTGGTTTCAAGAATCTGCGGATTTCCCTCTTAAAGACAGCCATGGATATGTTAGTAATCATTCACCCCTCCATTATACATTAAAGGAGGGTGTTGAAGAGTCGTGGTCACTTAACACTTATTGAGTTTTCTCTCAGTGTACTCATTGCTCCCCTGCTTTTCATTGGAGGTATACTGCACTGTTTGTCAAGCCTCATGTAATCATAAGTAGTTAGTTCGATGTACATCTTTGGGACCAATCCATCCAGTATCTTCCAAATGTACAGTAGACTATGATGTATCGTTCTCGCCCATGTTCAGAGAAGTACCATACTAGGAACTTCAAGCACTCCCCGTAATTTAGGTGATCGCTTAAGTTTATAAAGTTTGTACGAGCTGCACATTCTCCAGCTCAGTAATTTCTCCTGCCCTGAATGGGACCGTTGGTACACAGCAGTATTCCTGCCTAGAGAAAACGAGTGACATGAAGGGTGTCATCTTTGGCTTGGGATCTCTTGTTTTGAAGGTACAAGTTATCCAACTTAATTTTTTTTCTTGCAGCTGCGATAATAATGTTGTTGTGCTCCTAGAACGTGAGATCTTCTGACATTATTACTCCCAGATCTCTTACTTTTGACTAACGTTCTATTGAGTGCGTTGAGTTTGTCTTGTACTCCTATCATTATTTTATTTCCTCCATTTTACCGTGACGTAATAACTGAAATTTATCCTCATTGAGCATCATATTGTCGTCAGTGACTCACTGGACGTCTAACTTATATCAACTTTACGGTTCGCTGTCTTTCGTTTATGCCACTAACATAGAAATTCTAGTATTGTCTGCGAAGAATGATACAGTGTTATGATTTATGTTCTTGTTTATGTCAGAAATGAGAATGAAGATAATGATAATGAATTGCATATGGGGTCAAGAAGGCAGCACCGTCAGTGTATAAGTAAGCCCTCTTGTATATATTAAATAAGCAAGACCCTCGTTGTACATAATGTATAAGCAAGCCCCTCTCGCTGTATATAATGTACAAACAAGCCCCTCTCGCTGTATATAATGTACAAACAAGCCCCTCTCGCTGTATATAATGTACAAACAAGCCCCCTCGTTGTACATAATATATAAGCAAGCCCCCTCGTACATATATAAGCAGGTCCCCCCTCGTATATAAACAAGCTCGTTGTATATAATAAATGGGCTCTGTTCTTAATGTTGCAACTTGTTGCGCTTTTATTTTGGTTAAGGTATCACGTTTTTATATGATTCTGTTGCATAATGAATAAAGAAGGAAATCCTGTTGGGGATCTTGACAAGTTTAGGCAAATTGTGCTCGTGAATGACTAATTTTCTGTTGTTTCTATATACAATACTGAGCTGGGACGCTGAACGTCAAGAAGAATGAATGTTGCATGAGCAGTGAGGGCGGCACAGCAAGAGGATGGCAGGGAGAAGGGTAGGGAAAGAGAATGGCAGGGAGGAGAGCAGGGGAAGAGAATGGCAGGGAGGAGAGCAGGGGAAGAGAATGGTAGGGAGGAGGGCAGGGGAAGAGAATGGTAGGAAGGAGAGTAAGGAAACGAGGACTTCTAACTTAAATAAATTCTACTGTCTGACTTCGACTGTTACTCTACGTTAAATCTACATAATTTATCAACCAGTGTATGCCCATAGCATTTATGTTTTATAATTTGTACAAAAATGTAATACTATCTATAAAATATTTGTAGATTTAATGGATGAAGCTTATCTTTCCTCATCCTTGATGATGAACCTCGACCTGGAACAAAACATGCCCCTTGCTCTTGGAAGACGCTGTGATTGTATGCTCGGCGGTCACTAGGTATCTTGAAGATGCTCTCAAAGTCTCCACAGACAGTGCTCTGTCTGTAAGCCGTTTTGTGACGTTGCTGATTTGAGTATGACTGACAGTATTCCTCGTCCAGACATTTTCTTTTCAGAGGTGAAGCTTATGGCAGAGTTCCAGGTCAAACTTTCAGGGTCACTAACGTACTGCTTGGTTAGAGGTGTTGGGGTCCTCTGTAGAGTGGCAATGATAACTACCTATATATACACTTGCATAAAGTGAGTGACTCAATAAATCGTAATGACACGATTGCAAACAAACCATACCCCCGGCCGGGATTGAACCCGCGGTCATAGTGTCTCAAAACTCCAGCCCGTCGCGTTAGCCACTAGACCAGCTAGCCACAATAAGATTCATCCAACTAGGTATATTTATACACCATAGGAAGGTTAGCACAGGCACCTCTGTGACCACAAATGCAAGTTTTTACAGACGAATCTCCAGCTAGCGTGGCCGTGACGAACTCTAGCTCAAGTCCCTTCACTGCCGTCAACATGACGTCTGTAAAAACTTGCATTTGTGGTCACAGAGGTGCCTGTGCTAACCTTCCTATGGTGTAGAAATATACCTAGTTGGATGAATCTTATTGTGGCTAGCTGGTCAAGTGGCTAACGCGACGGGCTGGAGTTTTGAGACTCTATGACCGCGGGTTCAATCCCGGCCGGGGGTATGGTTTGATAAAGTGAGTGAATGTGTGTGTGTGATTCCGGCTGATGTTGTCGTCGTGTTGACTGGATTTCTGGATGTCTGTAGAAAACTTTAGTGTTGGGTTAAGTTTATTTAATAGCATATACAGGGAGTTATCACTCTCACCCCACAGGAAATCCCCAGACCTTCTCTTCCCAAGAACGACGTCGAAGCTCATAAAGGGTTGGCGTAGAATTCCGACAACAGAGTCCTTGATGCCAAGACTACTCTTGAAAATAAAATACGACATACTTTGGCTAAGGACTCGACATTTTTTCTCAAGTAGGCCTGAAAATCCTCACCCGCACCACACATACAGTATCTGCACATATCTAAGGACTCCTTTTGCTTTTCCTCGCTCTCACTTCCATCTTCAGAAAAGCCAGCATGGCCATCACTGTTGTAACCAACAAAACTATCAAAGACCTCGCATGCTCAAGAGCGCCATTTGTGTAATAGTTTACAGCATTTCGTGTCTGGGATGTAATAAGTTTACATCAGTGAGACAGGGCGTCATCTTGAGACTCTCCTGCAGGAACACAAATATACTTACGGGATGAACGATATCAACAATGGGTGCGTCGTTCACCACAATCTACACTCGCACGTCATGAACTATTGAGCAACACTACAGTTGCGTCAGGAGGACGACAAAACCAAACACAAGATTCTGGAAGCAGTCACTGTTTATTCATCCGACACCATCGAGCAAAACAAGGGAATGTACACGCTGGCAGGTCCCAATGCATATATTGTGCATGGTCTATATAATAAAAATTTTTCCTTTGGGTCACACCCCGCGCTTATCCTCTCCTCCCCTTCCCCCACCCTCCCCCACCGCACTTTGGCAACTAATATGCACATCGTGTGACCTGTCTCAGATCGTGACCTCACTTGTGACCTCGCTTGTGACCTCCCTGACCTCAGGGGGGCTCGTTTGCCTTATGAAGCAGCGTATCCAAGTTTCTGTATACTTGATAAACTTCAGTACTGGACGAAACGTCGCAGCAAAGGTTTACCTGTAAACTCAGCTTTTTCGAGCTGCGTTTTGACTTGCACATTGGTTTATCAGTGTGTGCGTGTTAACTTACACATTGGTTTATCAGTGTGTGTGTGCGCGTGTTGACTTACACATTGGTTTATCAGTGAGTGCGTGTTGACTTACACATTGGTTTATCAGTGTGTGTGTGTGTGTGTGTGTTGACTTACACGTTGGTTTATCAATGTGTGTGCGTGTTGACTTACACATTGGTTTATCAGTGTGTGCGTGTTGACTTACACATTGGTTTCAGTGTGTGTGTGTGTGTGTGTGTGTGTTGACTTACACGTTGGTTTATCAGTATGTGCGTGTTGACTTACGCATTGGTTTATCAGTGTGTGCGTGTTGACTTACACATTGGTTTATCAGTGTGTGTGTGTTGATTTACACATTGGTTTATCAATGTGTGCGTGTTGATTTACACATTGGTTTATCAGTGTGTGCGTGTTGATTTACACATTGGTTTATCAATGTGTGTGCGTGTTGACTTACACATTAGTTTATCAGTGTGTGCGTGTTGACTTACACATTAGTTTATCAGTGTGTGCGTGTTGACTTACACATTAGTTTATCAGTGTGTGCGTGTTGACTTACACATTAGTTTATCAGTGTGTGCGTGTTGACTTACACATTAGTTTATCAGTGTGTGCGTGTTGACTTACACATTAGTTTATCAGTGTGTGCGTGTTAACTTACACATTAGTTTATCAGTGTGTGCGTGTTGACTTACACATTAGTTTATCAGTGTGTGCGTGTTGACTTACACATTAGTTTATCAGTGTGTGCGTGTTGACTTACACATTAGTTTATCAGTGTGTGCGTGTTGACTTACACATTAGTTTATCAGTGTGTGCGTGTTGACTTACACATTAGTTTATCAGTGTGTGCGTGTTGACTTACACATTAGTTTATCAGTGTGTGCGTGTTGACTTACACATTAGTTTATCAGTGTGTGCGTGTTGACTTACACATTAGTTTATCAGTGTGTGCGTGTTGGTTTCCGTTGTTTTCACTTTCAGTATCAAAGTTTGTCTTAGGTGGACAGAGTATTGACTGGTATTTACCTTTTCATTTGAAAGTGTTTAATGGTATTTCATGTCAAAGTTCTTTGTAAACTTGTTAACCTTTTCCCTCTTCCTTCCCTCCTCACTTCTCTCCCCTTTCTTTTTCTCTCAGCTACCCTTTTCAACTTTCTCATTTCTTTCCTCTGCCCTCCTCTTCCTCTCCCATTTTCATTTCTTCCCTTACTCTCCTCACTTTTCCTTCCTGCTGGAGGTGCTGCTTGAGGGAATTACCTGGAGGGTGTTTCCGGGGATCAACGCCCCCGCCCCCCGGTCCATGGCCAATTAGCGACATTGAAGGAAGTAATCCAGGGAGGTGTAGGGGGAAGGTAGGACTGGTGTCCAGATGTCTCCGTTGATGCTAATTACTAAAGGTAATTACTATATCTTCAGGGTGGAGCGTGGTTAGAGAGGAAGGGAAGTCACTCCTTGAGAGAGAGAATCGAGACACCATTAGGGTGCTCCCCTCCCTGTGTTTATCATTCATGCCATGACAGGTCGCTCTCTTCCCTGGATCTTCTTACTGCTTCTATGATTTCTATATTTGTGCCCCAACTTTCTTCTCTTCCTCCCTTTTATCCTCTGATTTTTCTACTAAGGTCTCATCACCAGTTTGCTTGATACAGAAAGTGACTCTAAGTTAAGTAAGTGTCAGAGGTTGTCCACTTTTTTAACGTCCTTCCATCATTCATAAAGGAAATTACCACCAAAATTCTTTTCTTCTGAAGGAAATTTCATAAGTTCCTGGAAACGGTTGCCGACCGGCATGGCTGTGGTTCGCACGTTGGATTACGTACGGCCAGCAGTAGCAGCCTGGTTGATCAGGCCTTTATTCAACAGGAGGTTTGGTCTGGAACCTGGCCGGGGAGGCTTTAACTCCTGGAAAACATCCTTCTTGTGCCCAAAATATCTTCCACATCAGTATTCCCAAGTCTCTCTAATTTTCTTTGTGCTTTCTGGTTTCTGTTTAGTGTGTTTTCAGTTGCGATTTTAATATACGTACTATTGCTTATTCTTGGCCGAGATGAAATAGCTACTAGTCATAACATTTTTGACGGAAGTGCAATTTTGGTAATATTCCTTCGTCAGCCAGTTGTAGCAAGGAATGTGTTTAGAAGTTAATAATAATAATAATAAAAGATGGCATGAAGACTACAGCTTTGGCACCCAGTATGTTATATTTTGTATGTGGCACCCATACGTGGTGGTATTGTGCTAATTGACACCGGTATGTGAGGGCATTGTGGTATGACACCTCTGTTACATGGTGGTATGACACTCTGTCCATGGTTGTGTTTGACACCTGTGCAAATATGACACAAATACTGGTTATGGTATTTCACTGTGAAGACGTTTCGTCCAGCAGGGACTTTATCAACTCACACAGAGAACAAGACAATGAGTATTGATATAGGTTGAAGAGGAATCCTGAAGTGAAAGAAGGAAGTCATGAAGTCAGTTGTGAGTAGCCAACCAAGTAGGTGAGATTAGGTGATCATAGTATCAGGTGCTGGGAGAATAAGCTTCGCTCAGACTTGGAATACTGTGAAAGATCTTAAAGTTTAATTAATGTTACTGGTTTTGGTTATTATTGCGGATTGTGAACATAATCTAATGCTACGGTCACTTTCTTTGATGATAATTAAATTTCCCTGAAGCAAGAGATAGGTGGTTCTTGGTGTTTTTGTATAGATTGCATTCATTCTTAGTGCAGTCGTTTCGGCATGCCAATTCCGTCTCTACCTAAGAATTTCAAAACCAAAGTTATATTTAAAAATGTTAATGTCAAAAGAAACTATTGGATTATAACCTCCCAAAACTGCTCATGGCTCTGTTTATAAAATACCAATGTACTAAATGCATTAAATTTTACTTTAAAAAAAAACTATATTTCATTGTGTTTGCTTATTATGCAATTATTGTAAACCTATCTAAAATATATTTAGTTGGATTAGGCTAAATTAAATTGCGCTTGTTATAATAGGTTAGGTAAGTTTTCTAAGGCTCTTTTGGTACAAAATTATTAATTTTTACATGAACATAAATGAAAAAAATGTATCTTTTAACGAATAAGAGAAAGTTTTAGAAAGGACTTAATTTTAAATGAGTTCTTGCTATATATTTATACATACACACACACACACACACACACACACATACACAATAGGGAGTAGAACAACATAGATAACATCTCAGAGCTATATCTCGAACACTTCGTCCAGCTCCCTGGCGGTGGGCGGCGTGCCCAGAATGCTGCAGGCATTTCCCCTCTGGATCGCAACACTGAGACTCTGAAAGAGGAAGCTGGCCGTTCTGTGATTCTTGGTTTCTGTGAGTTTTTCACCCAGTTCTTTGGGGAACTTTAAATCACACTTGCCACATGTTCCAAGGGTCTCCGACCCTACTGGGATGAAGTTATAGCAAGGGGGAAGGCCTTCATATTTGTGGGTCTTCTGGGTCTCCCTGTAGCTGGCGGTTCCACTCCCCTTCAGCTTCCGAGTATGGCAAATAAGTGTCTGCCAATGTGGCGGCACAGGTGTAGTCCCAGACAACCTGCTTAGCGCCCAAGGTAGCATAGTGGCTCCATCAGGACGCTTTTGACTTCCGTCATACCTCTTTACTTGGGGGCTCCCGTTCAGCTGGACAACGGGCTGTGGTGAGGCTTCTCTTTAAGATGTCGTTGACCTCCTCATGTCTAGTATACTTCCCTTCTGATGTATGAACACGAGACATGAAGTCGGAATTGATCAGCCGTCGCTCTGCCGCAAATACACCTATGTTCGGTGAGAATGGAGGCGACTAGGCGAAGAGCAACACCAGTCCGAATGGCCTGTGGGTCGAGTCAAGTGCCCAGAGAGGAATTGGGAACAGCTAGCAAGAATTCGTTTAAAATTTAGTCCTTTCTAAAAAAAATTTTCTTATACATTTAATGATATATTTTTTCAATTATGTTCATATAAAAATTAATGATTTTGTACCAAAATAACCTTAGGAAACTTACCTAACCTTATTACAACAAGCGCAATTTAATTTAGCCTAATCCAATAAATATATTTTATATAGGTTTACAATAATTTAATAAACACAATGACAATTTTTTTTTTCGTTAGATTCAGAATGATTTTTGTGGAATTATTGCATACACAAATTTTCGCTTACCCTATTCGGCAAGAAGTCCTTTACTGTTTAAGCTAAATTCGCAAGTTTTACTTATTCGGCACGACATATATATATATATATATATATATATATATATATATATATATATATATATATATATATATATCTTTGTAGGCAGTGAGAAGCAAGTACTTGTGTGGGGAGCGTGGTGTGTGAGGAGCATGGGTGTGTGGTCAGCATTCAGTATATATAGCGAGCATCAGGTGCGAGAGGGCAACATGTGCAGCTGGTGCATACACTATGAGTTGCACCACCTGCCTCGTATGTTAATCTGAGCACCAGTGATTAAACCACGAGTGTCACCTATCTTCTCTGGCTGTTGCTCGCTCACCTACCTGCCACACCTGAAAATTTACCCGCTGTTACCACTGTATATTATTCAACCACTTACCTACCTACCACAGTTATAGGTTTACCATTTATTACCACTGAATATTTTTCGCCCACGTACCGTCTGCAGCACCTTAAGATTTACCACTGTCTGAATAATCTTTAGAGAGAGAGAGAGAGAGAGAGAGAGAGAGAGAGAGAATCGGAATGCTCATTTACGATGTGAGAAGACAAGCATATAACATGTTGCATCCTTCACTTACCATGAGCTTGTGTGTTACAGTTTTATAACTCTCCTGCCATCAAGGGCAGTGGCTCCTTGCCAAAATAACCAAAGTTTTAATTCCTTGGATCAAACCTAATTGCTTTCTATTCCCTAGGCGCTGCATGACTCGTGTGATGAGTTGTTTCCTATTAATTTAATAAGTTAATAACTTTGTAGTAGATAACCGAGCTCACTGGATATGAAAAACATTAAATTTGATCTTCATGAACAGCGAGGGACAAATGAACAATTTAAGATTACTAAACATCATATAAGTTGATCTTATTAAAGAGGTACAAACAAGTATAAATTCATGGGTGGAAAACTCTAGCAACGGAAGGGATTTTCAGTAAATTTAACTTCAACAATTAGAGAATTTACTGGAATAAAATTAACTAAGACATACCCTGTGAAACATTGATGAACACCATGACACTTCACCAGTGCCTGGAAAAGCTGAATGCATAAGCCTACAACGTTTGCATTAAATATATATCACTGAGAAAATTTAAAGAAGATCGTATATAGAAAGAGAACGTGGAAGAATGTACGGGAGGGAAAAGGGTCACTGAACTGCTTATAAACTTAAATATGTCACAACGAAGGAAAGATGAACTATTCAGTGAGATTACAGAGATAGAAGAAAAACATGAACTGTCTTACCAGACAGAAGAGCAAAGGTGTGGCATGCTACGAGTATGTTACATTTTATTTGGCATGTGTCACACTCCCATATAGGCTGCCTCCCAACCAGCAAACCAGGTGCTAAGGGTTTAGCGATCAATAGGGTACCCGTCGCTAAATCAGTATCTTGGTTCGTTGACCAATCACAGATAAGCCCGCCAAAGCTGAAGCAACGTGGTTCACTTGTGCCAAGTGAAGTGACAGCCTTGCCTGAGCTGCTGATTGATTACGGTGCACTCTCTGGCTTCTGCTTCTGCTTCTTCCATCTTTTGTCATCGTGTTGTATTTTTACTATTCTATCACTGTACATAGTGTACATAAGTATACATGTAAATACTTGCAGTTTATATCTGGTGAAGGAATATGCAAGTCATATACTGTTGTTGAGTTTTGTTTGCTCCACTTTAATCACATTATGACCAGGTATATTGTCCAGGATATTGCGAGAAACCCGCAAATATTTCTATACGTGCAGAATATAAGTTAAATACTGGTAGACTTGGACCACTATTTACAGCAGGATCGCACACTGACGATGAAAAAGAAATGAGTGAAACTCTAAGAGACCAGTATAAATCAATGTTGAGCAATCCACTAACGAAGCCGGGTGTAAGAATGTGTAAGAATGCAAAGTTCTTAATACAGCTGACAGGCGTTAATCCTGCAGAATCCGAAAAATAAATAGAAAACATGTCTACTTGTGCAGTACCTGAACCAGATTCATGGAATTCCTTTTTTATAAAGAGGTGCAAAATACATAAGAACATAAGAACATAAGAAAGGAGGAACACTGCAGGAGGCCTGCTGGCCCATACTAGGCAGGTCCTTTACAATTCATCCCACTAACAAAACATTTACCCAACCCAATTTTCAATGCTACCCAAGAAATAAGCTCTGATGTGAAAGTCCCACTCAAATCCAACCCTTCCCACTCATGTACGTATCCAACCTAGATTTGAAACTACCCAAAGTCCTAGCCTCAATAACCCAACTAGGTAGACTGTTCCACTCATCAACTACCCTATTTCCAAACCAATACTTTCCTATGTCCTTTCTAAATCTAAACTTATCTAATTTAAATCCATTACTGCGGGTTCTCTCTTGGAGAGACATCCTCAAGACCTTATTAATATCCCCTTTATTAATACCTATCTTCCACTTATACACTTCGATCAGGTCTCCCCTCATTCTTCGTCTAACAAGTGAATGTAACTTAAGAGTCTTTAATCTTTCTTCATAAGGAAGATTTCTGATGCTATGTATTAATTTAGTCATCCTACGCTGAATGTTTTCTAACGAATTTATGTCCATTTTGTAATACGGAGACCAGAACTGAGCTGCATAATCAAGGTGAGGCCTTACTAATGATGTATAAAGCTGCAGTATGACCTCTGGACTTCTGTTGCTTACACTTCTTGATATAAATCCCAGTAATCTATTTGCCTTATTACGTACGCTTAGGCATTGCTGTCTTGGTTTAAGGTTGCTGCTCACCATAACCCCCAAGTCCTTTTCGCAATCTGTATGGCTAAGTTCTACATCATTTAATTTATAAGTACTAGGGTTATGGGCACTCCCAAGCTTCAGAACCTTGCACTTATCTACATTGAACTGCATCTGCCACTTTTCTGACCAAGAATAGAGTTTGTTTAAATCCTCCTGAAGTTCCCTAACATCTACGTTTGAATCAATTATCCTACCTATCTTTGTGTCATCGGCGAATTTGCTCATATCACTAGTAATTCCCTCATCAAGATCATTGATATATATTATAAACAACAACGGGCCCAAGACTGATCCCTGTGGAACGCCACTTGTTACAGATCCCCACTCGGATTTAACCCCATTTATGGACACTCTCTGCTTCCTGTCAGTGAGCCATGACTCGATCCACGAGAGCACTTTTCCCCCAATGCCATGAGCTGCCACTTTCTTTAACAGTCTATGGTGCGGAACTCTATCAAAAGCCTTACTAAAATCTAAGTAAATAATATCAAATTCTTTATTGTGGTCAACAGCCTCAAAAGCTTTACTGAAGAAAGTTAATAAATTAGTTAGACAAGACCGGCCTCTTGTGAATCCATGCTGAGTATCATTAATCAAGCTATGCTTATCGAGATGGCTTCTTATAATCTCAGCTATAATTGACTCTAGTAATTTGCCTACAATTGAGGTCAGGCTTATTGGGCGGTAATTTGACGGTAACGACTTGTCCCCTGTTTTAAAAATAGGAGTTACATTAGCCATCTTCCACATATCAGACACTACACCTGTTTGAAGAGATAAATTAAAAATATTAGTTAATGGTTCACAGAGTTCCATTTTGCATTCCTTAAGAACCCTTGAAAAAACCTCATCAGGACCCGGCGACTTATTTTGCTTCAGTCTGTCTATCTGCCTCACAACCATCTCACTAGTGACTGTGATGTTACATAATTTATCTTCTTCTAGCCCACTGTAAAAATTAATTACTGGAATATTGTTAGTGTCTTCATGTGTAAAAACTGAGAGAAAATAATTATTTAAAATCAAGCACATTTCATTCTCATTGTCAGTAAGGTGCCCATACACAAATAACCCGCACATAAAAGACAGAAGCTTACGACGACGTTTCGGTCCGACTTGGACCATTGACAAAGTCACACTGTGTGACTTTGTCAATGGTCCAAGTCGGACCGAAACGTCGTCGTAAGCTTCTGTCTTTTATGTGCGGGTTATTTGTGTATCGTTCCAGTCACGGTATTGTGCCTTTTTGTTATTTAAGGTGCCCATAGTTATTTTTAAGGGGACCTATCTTATCTCTAACTTTTGTTCTATAGACCTGGAAAAAACTTTTTGGGTTAGTTTTAGAATCCCTAGCAACTTTAATTTCATAGTCCCTTTTAGCTTTTCTTATCCCCTTTTTAATGTCCCTCTTAATGTCAATATACTGATTCATAAGATGACCCTCACCTCTTTTGATACGCCTATAAATTCCTTTCTTATGCCCTAGTAGATATTTGAGCCTATTATTCATCCATTTTGGGTCATTTCTATTTGATCTAATTTCTTTATATGGGATAAACGCTCTTTGAGCAGCATGTATAGTGTTCAGAAAACTGTCATATTGATAGCTCTCTTCGTTACCCCAGTCAACAGATGATAAGTGTTCTCTAAGCCCATCGTAATCTGCTAAGCGAAAATCTGGGACTGTTACTGAGTTATCGCTACTATCGTACTTCCATTCAATGCTAAATGTAATTGATTTGTGGTCGCTAGCACCCAGTTCCTCTGAAATTTCTAAATTATTAACAAGGGATTCATTGTTTGCCATAACTAAGTCAAGCAGGTTATTTCCCCTTGTAGGTTCTGTCACAAACTGCTTCAAAAAACAATCCTGAAATACTTCTAAGAAGTCGTACGATTCTAAATTCCCAGTCAAGAAATTCCAATCAACATGACTAAAGTTAAAGTCTCCTAGAATTACTACATTATCGTGCCTTGTGGCCTTAACAATTTCCTCCCATAGTAGTTTCCCTTGGTCCCTATCTAAGTTAGGGGGACGGTATATCACTCCTAAAATCAGTTTTTCATGCCCCTCTGAAAATTCTATCCAAACAGACTCTGTATGTGTTACTTCAGACTTAATACCCGTTTTTATGCAACAGTTCAAGCGATCTCGGACATACAATGCCACCCCACCCCCCCTCCCAATACTTCTATCTTCTTGGAACAATTTAAAACCCTGAATATGACATTCCGCAGGCATGTCCCGACTTTTTGAATTAAACCACGTCTCAGTTAAGGCAAATACATCAATGTTACCTACACTAGCAACTAATCTCAACTCGTCCATCTTATTCCTAGCACTACGGCAATTAGCATAATAAACATTGAAAGACTCTCCTTTCTCTTTACCCTTCCTGCTCATTTCTATTTTTCTACTAAACCTATTACCGTCCTTATCACCCAAGGTCCCTGGCTTTTCAATATCTATCTCGTTCTTATTATTACTAGTTCCCCTAGAACTCGTAATATTACTACACTGGGACTTCACTGTTTTCCTGCCAAAACCCATACCACTAACTATTCCTAGTTTAAAGTCCTAACTGCTCCCTCCACTGCAGTTGCCAGTGCTCCCACCCCACACCTAGATAAGTGAACCCCATCCCTAGCATACATGTCATTTCTGCCATAGAAGAGGTCCCAGTTGTCAATGAATGTTACCGCATTTTCCTTACAGTATTTGTCCAGCCAGCAATTGACACCAATTGCCCTGGACAACCATTCACTTCCAACTCCCCTCCTTGGCAAAATACCACATATGAGAGGGTTCCCACCCTTACTTCTAATTATTTCTATTGCTGACCTATACCTGCTAATCAGGTCCTCACTTCTACGTCTGCCAACATCGTTGCCTCCAGCACTGAGACAGATAATAGGATTGCTCCCATTACCTCTCATGATGTCATCCAGACGGCTAACAATATCCTCCATCCCAGCCCCAGGAAAGCAAACTCTCTGTCTCCTACTCCTGTCCTTCAAGCAGAACGCCCTATCCATATACCTAACTTGGCTATCCCCAACAACAACAATATTCTTACCTTCCTTAATGTCTTTCGTCGTGTCGTTCCCAGTAGTCAACTCACATTCGTCGGGTAGCACTGAGAATGTATTGGATGTTTCCACAACAGTTTCCACGGCAGTCTCTTTCTTCTTCATCGTTTCTACCTTTCCATTCGTCTTCTTGATCGTCAACTTCTTTCCCTGCTGTCCAGCCACTGACCAGTTTCCCTTCTTGACCTGAGGACTCAAAACAGGAGGACTACTACGAATCTTCTTGTTTTCCTCGGTCAATCGCCTAATTTCCAAATTCGCCAACCTCAATTCTTCCTTAAGCTGTTGGTAAAGTTGCTCGATGGAGGGCATCTTGCTTCAATTCTAGAGAGCGCGCAAACAGGTCTTCACAGAGCCAAGTACACGTCAACACTGCGCAAATGCCAACTCAATCAGGAGCTACTGCGCAGCACGTCCGCACGGCCCAATAGCGATGCGAACACTGTGTCGTTTTGAAAAATAGCTTAGATGTGAGTGAAAGCCCTGAGATGAGAGTGCATAAAGGAGGCAGTGCAGTGCTATCTATAAATATACAGGCCAAACATCACCTATCATAAGTCTTTAAAAGGGTTTTGAAATACCAAATTACAAATTTTATGGAACGGCATAGCCATAGATTTAGAGTGGGAAGATCATGCTTGTCTTAGCTACAAAACCACTATGACAGAATTATGAAGGCGTTGGAAGAAAAATAAAATGCAGATGTGTAAAGGGATTTCACAAACCCATTTTGACAAATGTGGTCGTGGAATGACTTCACGCAAAATGAGGCGACAGATATAAATGGAAAAGTAGGCAAATGAGTATTCAACTTTTTTGGCAGATAGAACACAAAGAGAGTTAGTAACCAGAACATAATTCAGCATTGGCAAAGTAAATAGCTCAATACTCCAAGCACGGTCCTGGCGCCTTTACTGTTTCTCAGCATCATAATAGACAGTTCATATTATCATTTGTGGATAATGTCAAAATAAACATGAAATCGCCTTCGTCAACGACATGGAATTGCAGGAAGATATCAGCAAAGTTTTTCGGTAGGCAATGGGAAATAACATGACTCACAACTTTCAGCTCCTTAAAAATTAAAAGACTGAAGAACCCAAAAGAGAGACTGTATATTAAACACAAGAGGAGTACCAAACAGAACGAAAGGAATATAGGAAAGGTCTGGGTGCAAGAGTGTCAGTTGACCTTTCAACGAAGAAAAGGCAAGTGTCACGACGACTTGGAAAGTGATGGGGTAGATAATGAGAACTTTCAAAATGAAAGAAATAGTTCCAGTGGAAGTACTTCAAATTACTTGTGCTCTCTCAGAGTACCGTTCAGTGTTGACGTCTCTTAAGGGCAGGAGAATTGTAAGAGCTAGAACTCATTAAAAAATCATTACAAGTTTCTATGGATCAAAAAAAAAAAAATATGCAAGTCCTAAATGTGTACCTGCTAGATCAGAGGAGAGATACATGATATTATATACATGGAAAGTACTGAGGGCCTAGTTCTAAATCTGCATACAGTCATAACTCACTGAGGTACTAGGTATAGGAGAATGTGAAGAATAAAATTAGTGAAAAGCAAGGGCGCCATGGGCACAATAAGTGAACATTATACCAATATACGTGGTCCCAGACTTCTTAACATCGTTTCAGAAGATAGAAACAAAGCTGGAACAATTGTAGTCTTTACAAGGAAACTATACAATTTCCTCTGCAAAATGCAGGATGAACCAGGCTGGTGATGGATCTGTGGACCAGCAGGCCGCCAGCAGCAACTGCCTGGTTGACCAGGCAAGCACCAACTAAGCCTGGTCCAGGGACGGGCTACAAGGGTAGAAAACTCTCGAAAGCCATCAGAGGTTGTATATTAATGGGATATTCTTCCTCTGATGCACACATAAGGGATCGTGCAGGATGGCCGTAAGTATGCTGCTAAATATAAAAATACGTATGCGTGTGCTTCTATATGTATGCATATGACAGCATTTTCATACATATACGTGTGCATATGTATGTTTTGATACAGACTAGCTTGCGTTGATGATGCTGACGATATCTATGCACGTGTGTGTGTGTGTACATATATATATATATAAATATATATATATATATATATATAAATATATATATATATAAATATATATATATATAAATATATATAAATATATATATATATAAATATATGCTCCCCAGCCTTCAGCAGTCCAAAACTCAAGGAATATGACTCTCTCCTGAAGGCCATGCTAGAGAGTGTATTGAATCTTTCCCTTGACGATGGACAGTGGTTGCAAGCCTCACTTCCGGTCAGGCTTGGAGGGCTAGGAGTACGCAGATCCTCCCAGATTGCTCTACCAGCTTTCCTATCCTCTTCCATTGCATCAAACGAGTTGATAAGACAAATTCTTCCTGACACCCTCAGTGACTCAGCAGGAATAGAAGACCCTAGCTATGTCAGTGCCATCACCGAATGGGAGACTCTTGCTGCTCCAGCACCAAACCCTAGTGCAGCACTGGCTCACAGTCAAGCTGGGATAGCCCAATTGCTGAAAAGGTGCTTGCCAACATGCTCAGGGCTGCAACATCAGATAGGGAGATTGCCCGTCTCCAGGCTGTGAGTGCACCTCACTCCGGGGACTTCCTCCAAACAGTTCCCATATCGGCAATGGGAACGCGACTCGACCCTAAGACCCTCCGTATTGCAGTGGCTCTGCGCCTTGCTGCCCCAATTCACACAGAATATATGTGTATTTGCGGCGAAGTGCAAGCGGACCAATACGGTCTACATGGTCTTAACTGTTCCAAAACCAAGGGCTGGCATGCAAGACACAATGAGGTCAACGACATCATTAAGAGAACCCTTGCTACAGCTGGATGCCCTGCCGAGAGGGAGCCACGATCACTTGCAGCAAACAATACCCACAACCCAGCAAACCGCCCCGACGGGATCACCATCTATCCTTGGAAAAATGGCAAGCTCTTAGCATGGGACTATACCTGTGTGTCCACACTGGCTGACACCTATATCCATCACAGTGTGGGGCGACAGGGAGGAGCTGCTGACCACAGGGAGGAGTACAAGATCAGCAAGTACAGGGACATTAGACAACAGTATCAATTTGTCCCAGTGGGATCAGAGACCTTGGGATCATGGGGAAAAAATGCCACACGTTTCCTTAAAGAATTGGGTTCCAGACTCATCGACACCACCAGGGACCCAAGGGCAGCCACTTTCATGTTCCAGCGCCTCAGCGTCGCCATCCAGAGGGGAAATGCTTGCTGCATACTTGGCTCACGTCCAGCCTCGGAGGAGCTGGAGGAAATTCATCATCTTTGATACATTGTGCCATTGTATTCATGTTTATGTTTTTTTCTGTAAATGTATTTTGTTTATTAATAAATGTTCACATAGAATAAAACATTTATATAGGGGGTGGTAGGAGAAGAAAATATTCAAACAGCTCCGGGGAGAACCTTGAGTTTTCTCTGAGGTACGTTTATTGTCTTCTCTGAGGATGAGGGTCCCCATTCCAGCTATAGAGGTGGTACTTCCCTTTTATATATATATATATATATATATATATATATATATATATATATATATATATATATATATATATATATAAGAATCACACATAAAGTGCGAGTTGTCACAGTTGCTCTTTGCTGATGACACTGTACTCTTGGGAGATTCTGAAGCGAAGTTGCAGAGGTTGGTGGATGAATTTGGTAGGGTATGTAAAAGAAGAAAATTAAAAGTGAATACAGGAAACAGTAAGGTTGTGAGGATAACAAAAAGATTAGGTGATGAAAGATTGGATATCAGATTGGAGGGAAAGAGTATGGAGGAGGTGAATGTATTCAGATATTTGGGAGTGGACGTGTCAGCGGATGGGTCTATGAAAGATGAGGTGAATCATAGAATTGATGAGGGGAAAAGGGTGGGCGGTGCACTTAGGAGTCTGTGGAGACAAAGAACTTTGTCCTTGGAGGCAAAGAGGGGAATGTATGAGAGTATAGTTTTACCAACGCTCTTATATGGTTGTGAAGCATGGGTGATGAATGTTGCAGCTAGGAGAAGGCTGGAGGCAGTGGAGATGTCATGTCTGAGGGCAATGTGTGGCGTGAATATAATGCAGAGAATTCGTAGTTTGGAAGTTAGGAGGAGGTGCGGGATTGCCAAAACTGTTGTCCAGAGGGCTGAGGAAGGGTTGTTGAGGTGGTTCGGACATGTAGAGAGAATGGAGCGAAACAGAATGACTTCAAGAGTGTATCAGTCTGTAGTGGAAGGAAGGCGGGGTAGGGGTCGGCCTAGGAAAACTTGGAGGGAGAGGGTAAAGGAGGTTTTGTGTGCGAGGGGCTTGGACTTCCAGCAGGCATGCGTGAGCGTGTTTGATAGGAGTGAATGGAGACAAATGGTTTTTAATACTTGACGTGCTGTTGGAGTGTGAGCAAAGTAACATTTATGAAGGAATTCAGGGAAACCGGCAGGCCGGACTTGAGTCCTGGAGATGGGAAGTACAGTGCCTGCACTCTGAAGGAGGGGTGTTAATGTTGCAGTTTAAAAACTGTAGTGTAAAGCACGCTTCTGGCAAGACAGTGGTGGAGTGAAAGATGGTGAAAGTTTTTCTTTTTCGGGCCACCCTGCCTTGGTGGGAATAGGCCAGTGTGATAAAAAAAATAATTATATATATATATATATATATATATATATATATATATATATATATATATATAAATAAGGAGGGGAGACCCCTCTCCTCCCCCTACCACCACCATGACCTATATGCGGTATGTGCCATGCGCCATTTTCTCTTCAGCCTGGGCTTACCACACAGTTTGAGGTATGTCAGATGATGAAGCCAGCCAGCCACAAAGCCAGGGAAACAGTGCACCCAACAATGAAAGAAGAGGCACATGTCAGGTGTGCGGAGAGTTTCGAGCACGCAACAGGAATGGTTGCATTCGTGCACACAATGGGTGTGCGGGATCACATATGCCCCCAGCAGAGAGCAGCCCACAGCCTCCACAGGCAGATGACAATTCCAATGGCAACCTCCTCAGTTGCGATAACCTGTTGCCATTCAAATCCACTGCTAACAGTACCCTATCCCACATCCCTAAAGCGGCTCGCCCATATGCAGCAGGGAAATTCACAGACCTTCTTAAGCAGGTGAATGGAGGTTCCACCAACTTAGAAGCCCGAGGCACCATCCAAGCATGGCGCAACCTGCTCCTATTCGGCAATGTCTGTCTTGCAGTTCCTGAGAGACGAGGCAAACTGCTAACCACGTCAGTTATCAAGGCAGTGCGCAACTACCCAAGAACGGATAATTGTGTCCCTCTGCCCCATCATCGCAGGAATCACAAAGGTAGACCCAAGAAAAGCCCCACTGAAAACGAGAAAATTTGCGGAAAGGGTTAGCAAAAAAATTGAAATTAACACAGTGGGAGCAATCCGAATAATTACAAGTGACGACACTGTAGCCCCCAAAGATGAGACCACAGCCCAAGCACTAAGAGACAAGCATCCAACCAGGGACACCATAACCATCAACAACAACCCTGAGGAAGACCCCATCACTGAACAATTAATTTTGCCTGAATCGGAAGTCTATAAGGCGATCGTGTCATTTCCTGCAGGATCTGCAGGAGGTTACACTGGAATTCGACCTCAGCACCTCAAGGAGATGGTAAATCTAGTACTCGGTGCATCTGCATCACTTCTCACCGAGTTAACAACTTTCGTCAACAACTGCCTGGCTGGGCGAATCCCAGAAGAAGTTAAACCTTTCTTTTTCGGAGCCTCACTGTGTGCGTTGAAGAAGAAGGATGGGGGAATCAGACCCATTGCGGTTGGAAACACTCTTCGCCGTCTCGTGGCCAAAGCAGCAGTAAGAAACATTCGCCTAGAAGCTCCCCTCAAGGAAGGTTCCTTGATGTTGGTGAGGGGCTCTTGATTTAGGGAATTGGATCTGTGCTCCAGTTCCCCAAATTAAGCCTGAATGCCTTCCACATACCCCCCCAGGCGCTGTATAATCCTCCGGGTTTAGCGCTTCCCCCTTGATTGTAATAATAATAATCGCCTAGAAGCTGCCAGTTTACTCCAGCCACACCAACTGGGCTTTGGGGTCCCTCAAGGCAGTGAAGCTGCAGCTCATGCGGCAAGGGCCTACATCAGGGACCTACCAGAAGACAAGGCTGTAGTCAAACTTGATTTTAGAAATGCCTTTAATATGGTAAAGAGAGATGCTGTCTTGCCAGCTGTTCGGGATCGCTTCCCCAGTCTTTTTCCCTTCATCTCAGCTGGCTACAGCAAACCCTCAATTCTTTTGTTTGGAGAACATGAAATTCAATCATCAGAAGGTGTTCAGCAGGGTGACCCACTAGCTCCGCTTCTCTTCTGCTTGGCAGTAAGAGAACTAACTTCCAGCCTACGCAGCGAGCTCAACATCTGGTACCTGGATGATGGCACTCTGGCAGGTACTGAAGAGTCCCTGGTAGGGGACCTACAACTGGTGAAAACACAGGGAGAAGACTTGGGACTCATCCTCAATCCCTCCAAGTGTGAAATCATCACAGCGAACCAGGAAATAATCAATGCTGTGCGAAGAATCCTCCCAGAAGTCTGTACTACCACTCTGTCCAACAGTACCCTCCTGGGAGCACCGCTGGGTCACCAGGCCATCGACACAGTCCTCAAGGACAAATTGAATGACTTGATGAGAATGGAGGAGAGAATAAGCAATCTTGATGCCCATGATGCTCTGTATCTCCTCACAAGGTGCCTTACTATTTCAAGACTCACTTCCTGAGGTGTGCACCCTCTTTTGACAACCCAACACTCGACGAATATAACGCACACCTGAGGTCAACCCTTAAGAAGGCACTGAACCTGTCACTAGAGGATCAGCAATGGGATCAGGCAACCCTCCCAGTGCGACTGGGAGGTATAGGGGTGCGCAAAGCAACGCATGTTGCTTTACCTGCTTTTCTGTCTTCGTGTTTGGCTTCCAGTGCATTAGTCAAGAAGATTGTTCCCGAACGCTTGAGAGACGTGGTAGGAGCTCAAGACCCCAGGTTTACTGAAGAAGCGATTCGGTGAGACACCCTTACAGATTCCTCTAGTAGACCAGCTCCTCCCAAAGAACACAAGCAGTCCCACTGGGACAAACCGATCATGGAAAAAATCACCAACACAATGCTCTCCAGTGCCTCAGGAAAGGACAAAGCTTGTCTCCTGGCAGTGAAGGCACCACACTCTGGAGATTTCCTGTTAGCTGTTCCCAATTCCTCCTTGGGCACTCGACTAGACCCACAGGCCATTCAGATTGGTGTTGCTCTTCGCCTAGCCGCCCCCATCCTCACCGAACATAGGTGTATTTGCGGCAGGGCGACAGCTGATCAATTCGGACTGCATGGTCTCGTGTGTCACACAGCAGAAGGGAAGTATGCCAGGCATGAGGAGGTCAGTGACATCATAAAGAGAAGCCTCGTCACAGCCCGTTGCCCAGCTCAACGGGAACCCCAAGTGCAGAGGTCTGACGGAAGTCTAAAGCATCCTGATGGAGCCACTATGCTACCTTGGAAGGATGGAAAGCAGATTGCCTGGGACTACACATGTGCCGCCACATTGGCAGACACCTACTTGCCATACTCCGTAGTGGAAGGGGGTGGAGCTGCCAGCCACAGGGAGACCCAGAAGATCCGCAAATATGAAGACCTTCCCCCTTGCTATAACTTCATCCCAATAGGGTCGGAGACCCTTGGAGCATGGGGCAAGTGTGCTCTAAAGTTCCTAATAGAGCTGGGTGAAAAGCTCATCATAAAAACCAAGGACCACAGGGCGACCAGCTTCCTCTTTCAGAGACTCAGTGTTGTAATCCAGAGAGGAAATGCTTGCAGCATTCTGGGCACGCGGCCCACCGCCGGGGAGCTGGACGAAGTATTCGAGATGTAGCTCTGAGTCACCTATGTTGTTTTACTTTCTATCGTATTTTTGTGAATGTTTTGTCAATGTATTTTGTCTTTAAATAAAATATACATAAAATATAGGGGGTGGTAGGAGAAAATTCTCAAACAGCTTCAGGGAGAACCTTGAGTTTTCCCTGAAGCAAGTTTATTCTTTTCTCTGAGGATGAGGGGCCCTATAACAGTTCTAGAGGTGGTACCTCCCTATATATATATATATATATATATATATATATATATATATATATATATATATATATATATATATATATATATATACAGCACTTTACAGTATTTCGTAGTAAAATACTTTGCACTCTGATACAGAGCTTGCAGGTTCGAGTCCTGCTGTGGGAGTAGAGATAATGTTTGTAAATAATTTCCCCTTTTTGCTTCTTTGCAAACCTACGGGGTTTGCAACGAAGTACGCAATACTATACATACCATACCAGACTGCACAGTACTTTAGTGCCCAGCCAAGTTAGGCAATGAATCCTAAGTAGCCAGCACCAGGCAGGTGATAAGCTTTTCCTCTCCTCCTCATGCACCAACCAAAGCAAAATATTAGAACGTTTAGACTTAACAGAACAAGTAAAATATTTACATATATTTGTCTCGGACCAGAGACTCGAACCTACGAACTTTGGGGCAAAGTAAACACTACTTATTTACAGTCCCTTAATTTATTCCTGTTTTACATTTATACACCTCAATCATATTACTCCCTTCCCTAATTCTACGACTTTCCAGAGAATGCAGATTCAGTGCCCTCAGTCTATTATTGTAGGAAAGATTTCTGATGCTCTGGATCAACTTTGTTACCTTCGTAGATTTTCCAGTGCATTTATGACCATTCTGTTACACGGTGACCAGAACTACTCAGTATAATATAAATAAGGCCTTACCAACTATATATATATATATATATATATATATATATATATATATATATATATATATATATATATATATATATATATATATATATATTATATATATATATATATATATATATGTCGTTCCGAATATGTAAAACTGGTCAATTAGCAAGAACTCATTTAAAATTAAGTCCTTTATAAAATTTTCTCTTATACGTTTAACGATATATTTTTTCCTCCATTAATGTTAATGTAAAAATTTTTAATTTTGCACCAAAAGAATCTTAGAAAACTTTCCTAACCTTATTATAACAAGAACAATTTATTTTAGCCTAACCCAACTATATATATTTTAGATTTGTTTACAATAATTTAATACTAAACAAACACATTGAAATATATTTTTTTTCGTTAGGTTCAGAATGATTTTGGCGAAATTATTGCATACACAAATTTTCACTTGTCCTATATGGCAAGATGAGCGTTGCAATTTAAGCCAAGATCGCAAGTTCTGCCTTTTCGGCACGACATATATATATATATATATATATATATATATATATATATATATATATATATATATATATATATATATATATATATATATATATATGTATAACTTGAGGACCTCGGTTATTTACATTTCTTGATATGAAGCCAAGAATTAAATTAGCTTTAATATTTCAATTTGCCAGACGTATTAAACATATTGTTTTCCAGGTAATGAGTAGTGAATGCTTCATATATGCTGATGTGTCTTAATAGGAATTTTTTTGTATAAATTTTGGGCTGTGTGGGTGCAAATTTGCCAGTTTTATCAAACTGGATTATTTAAACAGTTAAAAATAAAATATTTTTCTTACGGGATTGTGGAGAATTTTAAATAGAATGTAAATCAAAAAAGTAAACTGGGAAAAATATAAATCCGCTGTGGGAAGACTCCTATTTTTGGGAACATTCTCAACAATATTGTCGTTTGATTTGTCGAAGTTTTCGTTTATTACTTGAGAACACCTTATTCAGCGGTGAAATATTCCTTATTTCACCGCTTCTGTAATGTATCTTGAGCAAGATTCATGAGAGTACGTGTATGTGTGGTGACCTTTGTACAATGCTACATAACCATTCCCAGATTTTTTTGTGGTAGGTGGAGAGACAGGCTCCTGTGTTCGGTTTCAAAATTCCAACATTCGTGTGTCCTTGGAAGAAAGTTGGTATATTTAATGCGCTGTATGACTCTTGTAGGTTCAGCGCTTCTTTTTCATATAATAATAATAATAATAATAATAATGATATATTTAATGGAGTATGCAGATCCAATCTTGCCATTTTAAATCTCGAAATGGTATAGGATTATTTTGCGATGTTCATTTATTTTGCCTTGATACTGATCCAAGAAACTGGACTTAACTTCCCCTTGCTTCGATCGAAGCATGGGAAAGGTAAGTCCAATTATATTTTAAAATATAACAATTGTGAACGGCATCAGTCTTCAATGGCTGACGCATCATATGAAATGGCCGGATCCTTTCATGGGTTTAGGATGTGTAGGCACATTTTTTTTTTTTACATTTTGTGTGCAATAACTGAAAAATGATTTTTCTGGAAAGCTTTAAACTTTTAGTGCTGACGGATTTTCCTGGAGGGGAAAAAATCTCTTGTTAGATTGTGTAAGTTATCTTGTGCCAGTTTTATAAATTAAAATAGATTATATGAAATAATTGTAGAATGTCTCTTCTGTTTGATTTTATTTAATTATCTTAATTATCCAAGTTGATGTTCTTTTATTGTGCCCTCAAGACCATTGTTAAACATTTGCATGTTATGGACACTGAACTTTAACAAACCTTATTTACTTAGGATATTGATCTTTGTGATCTCTTTGAAAGGTTTGAATTATATTTGGGCTGAAGAAATTTTGATATTAGCTTCCTTATGAAGACTTGTGAATGCCTCTTCTGATTCCCATCAAATCTTGATCGTTAATATTTAACCGCACTCTGCACAATTACAGTCGTGTGTATTGAGGCACAGGAGACTGAGTTATGGAATATGGGGAATACCTTCTTCGAATCGCCCAGCCACCGAAATACATCTATTTATTGCTAAGGCTCACGTTTTTACACTTCTCTCATTGCTCCTTGATAGTATAACTTTTCACGAGAATGTGGATACCGACACAAGTGCCATGGTAATGTGTAATGAATCAGTGGTCCATTGATCAGCAATAACAGTGACCACCCCCTTGGGAGGTTCCACCCTGGGAGGTCCCACTATGGGAGGTCCCACCCTGGGAGGACCTTCTCTTGGAGGTCCCACTCTGGGAGGTCCCACCCTGCGAGGACCCCCTCTTGGAGGTCCCACTCTGGGAGGTCCCACCCTGGGAGGACCCCCCTCTTGGAGATCCCACCTTGCGAGGTCCCTCCCTGGGAGGTCTCATCCTGTGTGGACCCACCCTGGGAGCACTTACCCTTGGAGCACCCACCCTTGGAGCACCCACCCTAGAAGTACCCACCCTAGGAGCACCCATCTTGTTAGGACCCACCCTGGTAGGTCCCACCCTGGGAAGACCCACCCAGCTTTACGTACACGTGTCTTTATAATGTTTATCATGTGAGGTGAGGGACCTGGGAATGCACTACAACTCAGCTTCCCCCCCCCCCTCTCTCTCTCTCTCTCTCTCTCTCTCTCTCTCTCTCTCTCTCTCTCTCTCTCTCTCTCTCTCTCTCTCTCTCTCTCTCTCTCTCTCTCTCTCTCTCTGCTTTATTTCTCCCCTGACGTAGCGTTTCATCATGATGATAATAATTAGATGCATCTCGGTCGCTGAGAAAGGCATCCCCGTATTGCATAACCCCAGCCTCCTGTAGGTCGATGCACGCGAAAGGAATAGTGCAGAGTGCGGAATAAGTTTCTAATGCGGTTAAATGTTAGCGTTGAAAATTTGAAGCAAATCAAGAAAGGTATTTACAAGTTATCATATGGACACTAATATCCCAATTTCTTCAACAACAATATAAAATTAGAACATACACAGCCCTAAACTAATGCAAACCAATTTGAATAATAAAATTGGCATATAAAAACTTACACAACCTACTAGTATCAAGGTAAAACTTCCATCGAAGAAAACACATTAGCACTAAAAGTTTGAAGCTGACCAGAAGAGGCATTCTCCACTTATTGCACAAAATCCAACACAGATTGAACCCCCAAGAAACTATTTATCCATTTCAAAATATGAATCGGCCACTGAAGATTGATGCCATTCAGAATCGTTTTAATTAGTCCAGGGGTGAGAACTAAACCAGTAGGGGTTATTTGACGTCTATAGAACATAAGACATATTGATACGACCCAAGGAAGGGAGGACACTTCCGGTTCCTTGGATCAGCAGCCACTCACCATTACCAACGTAAAATAATATAATATATCGTTTCGAGATTATAAGTGACAAAATTACATTTACACACTTCATTAACATCAATAACCTCCTAAGTAAATGCAAGAGTACTGATATTTTGAAGCTGAACAAAAGAGGCTTTCTAAAGTTTTCTCATGGAAACCAACTTAATAAATGTTGTATATCAAATTAAACAGACGACTCCTGCACTTGTCAGTTGCTACATGAACCTTCACTTAAGTTATACTTGGAGAGGATTAAAAATTTGTAGTCGGTCAGATAAGATGTTCTGAAGTTATAAACGTAAACTTTGGAGGAAGTTAGATGAGACGAATACTGTAGCTTACGCTAGAATGGGTCTGATAATTAAAAATGGTAGTTTTCAGTCCTTCTCAAAACTTAACGGCAACTATCCTAGCCTTCAGATGCATCAGTCATTAAATATTGAAGCCATTCAGGAGACTCAAATTTAACATGATTTAACGGGAATTAAAATTTCATATTATATTACACAAAATTGGCAGATATACACTTACACACTTCAGTTTCACTCACTGCCGTTGTTGAATCAGGCGGCATCTTTTTTAAACATTTGCAGCCACGCCGCAGAGGGTTTTACAAGTTCTTCCAATCATTTCCAGAACATTAGGACTGGTTCCTACAACTTTGGTCACAGAGCAGCTGCACGTGACAATTGTTCCTAGAATCAGGCCCTCGTTACCATTAACCAGCGTCGAACATTTGAAGCTGATGGGATGCGCTTCTCATGATATGAACGAAGTAAAAACAATTAGTTGAAGAAAGAAAAGAACGGAAAAAGTTCAGGTAACTTTAATGTCTCCCCGCGGGGATACATAATAACAATGATGATAATATGTTGCATACTCCTTTATCCATGTCTCCTGATTGTTGTCTTCGTTTAGTTTTCTTGAAGACTACGACAGCTTTCTCGTATTCTTAACCCTGGTGGGTTTACAAACCAGGCTACTTCAAGAAAGCAGAGCAATTTAGATAGTTTTCGTTGGGTTCCTTGATGTTGTATTCCCTACGCTGCCACCCACAACACACTACTAACTTCTAGTTACTGCTAGGTAAATAGGTGCAGCAGGTGTAAAGATTCTTCCCCATATGTCTTGCCATGTCTCACCTGGCAACTGAACCCGGATCTTTCTCGGCTGAGTTGAACGCTCATCCACTGAAACTACGAGTCTGTTCACTTGTCCACATTCTTCCACTTGTTCGTTACTAATATTCCTTTTCTGATGATATTCTCGTAAGTGAAGGACACGAGTATGTTTCCTTACACCTGTTGCACCTGTTCACTTAGCTGGCGATTCCCAAGTGCCAGCTGACTATTGTGGGTGTCATCCAGGGTTTGGTGCTTTATATTCTCGTAAATCATTTTTGTTGTCTGTTTTCCCGTCGTACGTGTCTGTTTTCCTGTACTTGTTTGTTTTCCTGTACGTGCATGTTATCGGTTTTCCTGTACGTGTCGATACAGTTTACGCAGCCCTCTCTTTTGTTCCATACCTGTGATCGGTTTCGAGAATCTCCCTATTCCTGCAACCCAGACTTCTCTGGTGATCGACTGATCATCCAGGCTGTTGCTGTTGGCGGCCTGCTAGCGTTTTGCCGCTTCCGTGGAATGCATTTGTTACTGAACTTTTTTTTACTTTCTCTCTCCCTCCTCAGGGTTGCTTATTACAGGCAGCTGATATTTGACTTTTGGTCTCGTAGTGTGCTCTGCCTTCAGGAGTGTCTGTAGTAGCTGCAACTGTCTGCCCTATCTTCAGTATTTTCTGCAGTGCCTGAAGAACCAGACACTATTTGCCTTGCCTATGTTATTGTCTCCAATGCACGAAGTATCAGCCCCTGTCTGCATGCCTTCAACATTGTCTGCTGTCCACATCGCCTTCAGCAATGTCTGCGGTGTCTGAAATATTCGCCATTGTCCGCCCTACCTTCAGCAGTGTCTTCAGTACCAGCCACTGTGTGCGCTGCCTGCAACACTCATTATCTGCCCGACCTGCATCATCCATTGTTCTTCCTGCAACACCAACCATTGTCTGCCCTGCCTGAAACTTATCATGCTAATTGGAGCTAGCAAATGGCGTCGCTCAAGCATTTGACTGCATTTTTTTTGTTATATTTCATCGAGATATTTATTTTCTAGCTCCGGCTACACTAAAAGTTTATTTTCCGAGGGTGTACGAAAAGTTTATTCTCTGAGGGTATATTGAAGTTTACTCTTACGTTGAATTTATATTAAAATATATTCAAACTCATAGGGTATACCGAAGTATATTTTCGCAGTATTGTATACTGTTGTTTAAAGAATAAGGTAAATCGAAACAAAAGTTTAATAGAAACAGGTCACTGGCACACACGAACCCACATAAAGAGATGAAAAGAGACAAAGAGTGATGTATATTTAGTCACGTTGAGGTCGAAGGTGGCATCAGTAATATGCCGAAGTATACTGTTCTCTTTCCTTTGTTGAGCAGTAGACCACTGGCTGGCTTCAAGACCCCTACCTGTCTTCAAGGCTACTGGTTGTCTTCAAAACCTCTAGCTGTCCTGTAGAGGAAACCGGACAGGCACCTAAAGTTATTACCTGACCAGCCGCGCTGTGGTTCGTACATTGGTTTACGTGTGGTCAGCAGTAATAGTCTATTTGATCAGGACCTGATCCACAGCGAGGCCTAGTCGTGGACCAGGTTGCGGAGACATTGGCCCCCGAAACACCCTATAGGTATACTCTTCGACTTTTTATAAAGAGGCACAGTAATACGTAAGAAAAGACACGTTGCAGAACAACAGCGACTGTTATCGGGAGAAAGATCTTCAACTTGAGTCTTTACTATTGTCCATAGTACAGCCTTTGGCTGTGTTGAACATGGTATAAAATACTGACAAGCTGAAGATTAAGAAACATGTGCAACAGTTGGGTATCTTTATTGATGAAACGTTTCGCCTACACAGTAGGCTTCTTCAGTTAAATACATTTTTATTTCACTACGAATATTCTCTTTGCACATGTGTCTTAATCTTCAGCCTTTGGTTATGTTGTGGACTTGTTTGTGCTCTCAAACTAAATGTTTGTACCCGGAAACTAAATGTTTGTTTCCCACTCCTAGCTCTCTCATTCTGGGTATGATCAACACAAGTCAGGATCTTAGGCTGTATTCATGCAGGGTAAACAGCATATAGTAATGTCAATAAACACGTCAGTGGAATGCAGAGGATGGACCCCGTGGTCCGTCAGTCTTCGGATCACCCGATCAGCGCACAACAAACCGTGCGTGAGCTTCGGCAATCCACTGAATTGTTACATTTGTGTTTTTCACGAATTTTTGAATTGTCACTTAACACGTTTACTGTTTTCGAAATGTTTAATACTATTGCTGTTTCAGACCACTTATTACCTTCAGACCTTCTAATAATTTTTTTTTGAAAGGAAGAAGACGCCACCGTAAGTGTCAGGGGAACGTCTCACACATTTATGAAAACAATAATGGAAAAAATAATTATAAATTTATAAAATAATCTAAGAATATGAAGAAAAGACGAAAAAATCAGCGCTTTTGTTTAGACAGTTAAAGGGAACATGAAACTATATTAGAATCTTCATCAAACTGAAAGATAAAAATACACGAATATAATGACCAAGGACTAGCACGAAGTACAGACACCCGGATGGTGTGTATATTTTTCAGCCAGCTGGCAGGTTGAAGTGTCTGGTCTGGCTCCACAGTGTTGTATGATTCTAGTAGGTTTAGCGCTTAATCTTATTGTAAAATAATGGAATGGCTTATTGTAAAATAATGGAATGGCTTCAGACAGATGTAGACGGGGTATATCAAAATGGTATACAATACCGACAGGATGAGGGACTGACAACCTCAAATCTACGACTTTAAGGGTGATGGACTGATTACATCGTCTTCACATCTCTACTGCTCCCGCCTACTTTCTGTACTCTACTGAAGAAGCCTACTGTGTAGGCGAAACGTTTCGGAATAAAGTTGCTTAAATGTTGCCTATGTGTCTTAACTACCACCGTAGACGGGGTATGTCCGGCTCCGTAGATCAGCTTGGAGGCCAAGTCTGTCTGTCTGTCTCTCTCTCTCTCTCTCTCTCTCTCTCTCTCTCTCTCTCTCTCTCACACACACACACACACACACACACACACACACACACACACACACACACACACACACACACACACACACACACACACACACACACACGAGAGAGAGAGAGAGACGAAATTGGAGCTGGAGCATGTTGAACTAAGGGCTTCGACTGAAGGTGGTAGTCGCTCTCTTGAAGACAGTCGATGAGATAGGAAAGCAGTAACTGAAGGAAAAATTGAAACCTCCACTTCAGTAGGCGACCCACCTCAGTGGATTAGTAACTTGAATCATAGGTGGCGTAGACATCCCAGTTCCAAAGTAACGATGAGTAAAACTGGGCAAACAAATTTAACAACTATACACTCATTCACTTATATATGCATCATAACCTACAAATGAGTCTTTATCATTGTCTTCAAACATTTTAAAATGTTTCCATAATCAGACCTTTAAAACGCATTTAGCTTCAAACCCTTAAATTAATGATCTCTCATCTTCCGGGGACCGGCCACAGATGTTTCCTGGCTAATAAATGTAGGTAGGGCCACAGCCAGTGCTGTTTCAAATAAATACGCAAAGGAATCCCCCCGGGTGTACAAAAATTCTCGGAACTCATTAAAAGTATATCACATCAAAGGTATAGTAAAAGTGAAATAACGGATTTATTGATTATATTTAAGTTTGTTTATAAACAATTATTTTAGCATGAGTACTTGGTTTTGTTTTACTATTTACAACCGGCCAGATAAAAATATGTTGGTTTTTTATATTATTGTGGGTATATATACACAACATAGATTCTAAGAGAGGAGTGATCGTGACATGTTGTACTGAGGTATTGTTTGTGTTCTCAGTCGCTCGGCCTCACACGTGGCTTCATAAACACGCTCATTGAAATTTTGCACGATCGCACGTGTTGCGCCCTCTTTTTATTATTATTATTTTTTAGTAAATTGTAAGTTTTTATCGGGGGATAGAGTGACCGTAATGTTTACTTCTATGTTTTTTTTTTCTATGATGCTCGTCTTTCATGTGATGCTCTTTTAAGTCTTCTTTCTCCTTTTTTTTTTGTACCAGCCTCACATCTTATGAAGATTGTCTTGCACTTTCTTAGTCATCAGCCGTTTTGGAAATTCCTTGTTAGTTGTTGGTATTTTATTTAAAGTGTCTTAGTCATGTTCTGACTTAGTTGAGATTTTGGTCGTATGACTGAGGCCTTCCACTGGCTTTCCGGTCCACCTGGTAAAAAATTAAAGATGGCAGCATAAGATGTGATGGCAAGGTTCTCACACCTTATAAACAAAGGCTGCTCTCACTACTTTGCATGGTCTGTGAAACATTAACAAGTAGTGGTAGTGGGAGTATATCCCTGCTGGTAGAATGTTTACATTACCAGGATGGATCCTTGTGGGACTATGCTTGCTAACTTGGACCTCTTTGACACTTCGTCTTTTTTCATGATCTCTGTAGTCTGTCCTTCACGATCCCATTTATTTGCCTTTGTTATTATTATTGTACTTTCACTCTTATCCTGCAGCATAAAATATTTATCAGTGTTTTTTGAGGCGGTGCTGTGTCAAGAGGCTATTTTATATTTTAATATAATAGTTTGACCATCATTCTCTTTCTGTTTAATCCCTGAGAGTCTCATTATAGAACTACAGTAGGTGTGTAAAGTAGGAATTTATGCTACTCTACCCATGTTTTTATACTGTCATGCACGCTGTGCCTTCGAGGTGTTTCACTAGTATTCAATTATTTTCTCCATTTTTCTTGGAATAATCATCAGGGATATTATATTGTCGTTTAGCGCTGTCCATCTGCTTCCTTGAATATTGTTATTATGTTCGCTGTAGTCTGTCTCGATTGCGTTCTTATAAATCTGATAAGACGTTTTGCTTAGGGTTGCTAAACCTCCTTGATAAGATGCAATATTTTCATAATTTCCACCTCTCACTTGTTGCCTCTCTTGTTTCCATATTCGCTAATTCTGTGCAGTTTTCCCTTCCCCTTTCAGTTACAGTAATGTGCTGTGTTCCAACATGCAGATACTAAAATCTGATAAAATGAATAAGTCTCTCATTCTTCATGAACAGATTCCTGTCTTTAGCCTTATTGCTTAATCATTGACTCTCGTCTTCCTTTTTATGAACTTCTTAAATTTTTTTTTATTCTCTTGTTTCAAGGCTTCACATCCCTACATTGCTGGTTGAATTATGGGTTATCTTATCTTAGGCTTCTTCTCTGGTTAGGGATGAACGTTCCTGTTGCTTCCAGCATTTGTTTTTGTGAAAATCTCCATTTAATTCTTGCGAGTTTCTAGGTACAGTAGTTGAATATTAGTATTCACTGGTTCCTATGGATGTTCCATATTCCGCCTTTGATTTGTATCTTTTTTTTACGGTTTCTCTGACTGGCTGCGTGTAGATTGTGGTATTCATGATTGGATGGGGGAGTAGGTGTGCTGTTTGATTGAGGAAGAGGATGTAGGCTGTGGCTGTATGGAGTGTACCTATTAAAGGTATGTGTGATTGGAGCTGATGCTTGTTTGTTCAGTGAGTGCTGTGGCAGGCGGGGTATGTATATCTTTAAAATTTGCTTGTTGAATTTTGTGTGTGTGTGTACTCGCCTACTTGTAGTTGCAGGGGTCGATCCGCAGCTTTAGGCCCTGCGTCTTCACTTTGTGTGTGTGTGTGTGTGTGTGTGTGTGTGTGTGTGTGTGTGTGTGTGTGTGTGTGTGTGTGTGTGTGTGGGTGGGTGGGTGTACTCACCTAGTTGTGGTTGCAGGGGTTGAGTCAGCTCCTGGCCCCGCCTCTACACTTTCCACTTCTAGGTCAGTCTTCTTGCTCTATGCCCTTTATCATGCCTCTTCTTAAAGTTATGCGTGGATCCTGCTTCCATTACATCACTTCCCAAACTCTTCCACTTCCTGACAACTCTGTGATTGAAGAAATGCTTCCTAACATCCCTGTGATTCATCCGAGTCTTTAGCTTTCATCTGTGATCCCTTGTTGCTGTATCCCATCTCTGGAACATCCTGTCACTGTCCACGTTGTCGATTCCTCTCAGTATTTTATATGTCAGTATCATATCCCCCTATCTCTTTTGTCCTCCAGTGTCGTCAGGTCAATTTCCCTTAACCGCTCTTCGTAGGACATGCCCCTTAGCTCTGGGACTGGTCTTGTTGCAAACCTTTGCACTTTCTCTAGTTTCCTTACGTGCTTGGCTAGGTGTGGATTCCAAACTGGTGCTGCATATACTCCAATATGGGCCTAACGTACAGGTGTACAGGGTCCTGAACTATTCCTTGTTGAGATGTCGGAATGCTGTTCTTAGGTTTGCTAGGCGCCCTTATGCTGCAGCAGTTATTTGGTTGATGTGCGCCTCAGATGTGCCCGGTGTTATACTCACCCCAAGCTCCTTTTCTTTGAGTGAGGTTTGTAGTCTGTGGCCCCCTAGACTGTACTCCGTCTGCGGTCTTCTTTGCCCTTCCCCCAATCTTCATGACTTTGCACTTGGTGGGGTTGAATTCCATAAGAACATAAGAACGAAGGAACACTGCAGCAGGCCTACTGGCCCATGCGAGGCAGGTCCAAGTCTCCTACCGGCTTAAGCCAATGCACCCAACCTAGTCAGGTCAGGTCACATTGACTTAAGGGAGGAACACGGCAACCGACCTGGTAGCACAAGCTATCAGGTCCAACTCACACCCACCCACATCCACTCATGTATTTATCCAACCTATTTTTAAAGCTACACAACGTTCTGGCCTCTATAACTGTACTTGGGAGTTTGTTCCACTCATCCACAACTCTATTACCAAACCAGTACTTTCCTATATCCTTCCTGAATCTGAATTTTTCCAACTTGAAACCATTGCTGCGAGTCCTGTCTAGGCTAGATATTTTCAGCACACTATTTACATCCCCTTTATTTATTCCTGTCTTCCATTTATACACCTCAATCATATCCCCCCTAATTCTACGTCTTTCTAGAGAATGCAGATTCAGGGCCCTTAGTCTATCCTCATAAGGAAGGTTTCTGATACATGGGATCAACTTTGTCATCCTCCTTTGTACATTTTCCAGAGCATTTATATCCATTCTGTAATACGGTGACCAAAACTGTGCAGCATAATCTAAATGAGGCCTAACCAAGGATGTATAGAGTTGTATGTAAAGTAAAAGGACACAAGTGCAACTAATGTGACATTTATTGTGGCAACGTTTCGCTCTCCAGGAGCTTTATCAAGCCATTACATACAATACATGGACACAGAGGGTATATAAAGGCTCAGAGTGAGGTGAATACTAGTGAGGTACCGGTAGGTACTAGTAGTAGTAGTAGTAGTGGTAGTGACAAAAGTAATACAATATGGTAGAGCAATTAATTCGTACATGAGTAATAGCTTTTATATCCTTTTACTCATGTACGAATTAATTGCTCTACCATATTGTATTACTTTTGTCACTACCACTACTACTACTACTACTAGTACCTACCGGTACCTCACTAGTATTCACCTCACTCTGAGCCTTTATATACCCTCTGTGTCCATGTATTGTATGTAATGGCTTGATAAAGCTCCTGGAGAGCGAAACGTTGCCACAATAAATGTCACATTAGTTGCACTTGTGTCTTTTTACTTTACATATTGTCGGTAATTCTACCAACTTTATTACATGTATAGAGTTGAAGAACAACCTGAGGACTCCTATTATTTATGCTTCTTGATATGAAGCCAAGGATTCTATTACCTTTATTGCGAACACTTATGCACTGTTGTCTTGGTTTCAGATTACTGCTAACCAGAACTCCTAAATCTTTTTCGCAATCCGTAATATTAAGATCTTCATTATTTAGTTTATATGTGGCATGGTTATTGTCCTGTCCAACATTTAGAACTTTGCATTTGTCTATATTAAACTGCATCTGCCACTTCTCCGACCACTGCATCAGTCTATTCAAATCTTCCTGGAATGCTCTAATGTCCTCGTCAGAATGAATTCGACGGCCTATTTTGGTGTCATCGGCAAACTTGCTGATGTCGCTCTTAATGCCCTCATCTATGTCGTTTATGTAGATTGTGAACAGCAGGGGGCCCAACACTGACCCCTGTGGAACACCGCTCGTGACGCTTCCCCACTCTGATTTCTCCCCATTTATGCAAACACTCTGCTGCGTATTTGTCAACCATGCCTCTATCCAGAAAAAAATTTCTCCTATTCCATGTGCCTTAATTTTCCTCAATAGTCTCTGATGTGGGACCCTGTCAAAAGCCTTACTGAAGTCCATATACACAATATCATATTCATTACCATGATCTGCCTCCTCAAATGCCTTAGTGAAAAAAGTTAATAAATTCGTAAGGCAGGAACGCCCCTTTGTAAAGCCATGCTGAGATTCGTTGATTAATTTATGCTTTTCAAGGTGGCTACGAACTGGCCTGCAGCCTGTCCAGATCCCTTTGTAGTTTTGCCTGGTCCTCGTCCGACTGAATTCTTCTCATCAACTTTACATCATCTGCAAACAGGAACACTTCTGAGTCTGTGTGTGTGTGTGTGTGTGTGTGTGTGTGCGCGCGCGCGCGCGCGCAGCTGGTGAGGGCCTGAGTTGGGTGTGGGATATGGATGTGAGTCTGGAGTTTCGTAGAGGAAGGGCCTATGAAGTCTTAAGCAAATGGCTGTAGGGTCTTGAGTTTGGTGTAGGAAGTCTGTGGATTTTGGAGTTGGGTGTTGGAGGGAGCTGTTTGGTCTGAAGTGGATGGTTGCTTGTATGTCACTTATTGTGGTTGGTAGTTTGCGAGAGATGTGGAAATGGGAAAACGATAACATTAAGCAAAAATTACATATAACCGCAGTGTACAACTACTCTGAAACACACAATTTGTGGGAACAAATAAGAACATAAGAAAGAAGGAACACTGCAACAGGCCTACTGGCTTATGCGAGGCAGCTCCAGTTCTCCCACCGGCTTAAACTAATGCCTTGACCTAGTGAGGTCAGACACGTCGCTTAAGGGAGGAGCAGTGCATCCGACCTAGTAGCACAAGCTACTTTCATAAAGTAATGTGTCAGCCTGGGCTGAGAGACTTCACCAAGGAAATGAAGGTGACATCTAGTAGGTAAATCTACTCTTAGGGAAGTAATTGAAGGGTAGATGTAGATATGTGTGTTGGAAATGATCCCATTTACGAGGTTAAGTCAGTGGAGAGGTACTGAATTTTTTCAGTTCATGGTATTTTCCAGTATATGCGAGACCTGGTCATGGACCGGGCCAGGGGGGCGTTGACCCCCTAGAACACCCTCCAGGTATGCCCCCTTCCTGTTTTCTGGTTTTCCATTTCTGCTGCTTTTATTGTTTTTCAGGACCTGTTATATCAAGTATTAAAAAACTTTTACTATATACTGTACATTCAAGTAATTTGTTAGTCTCTCTACGGAAACTTAAGTACTGCTGTTGATCTGTAAAATCTGCCTTCCTTACCTGCATTATCTGCATTATTTAACTTGTCTTGACTGAGGTATTCTCTGATTCACTTGTTTTTACTGAGGTTCTTCCTGATTCACTTTTTGTCCTGACCTCCTAAATATGAACTTTGTTATGTCTCTCGCTATCTATGAACTTTCTTATGTCTCTCGCTATCCTATTCTTCCTTTGCTATTTCTTTGGTCCGCTTCTCAATCCTGTCATGATTACACTCCTCACAGTCGTTCATTATTCGCTCTTGTCACAGCATAAATATTTTCTTATTAGTTATACTGTGTGTGTGTGTGTGTGTGTGTGTGTGTGTGTGTGTGTGTGTGTGTGTGTGTGTTACAAAAAACGCGATTCTAAAAGCTTAGAAATCTCCAGTGAATACTAGAAAGGACTGCCCTTCTAGCATCCAGCCTGTTACTGGGTTTTCGTAACAAGTAGTCAGTATCCTTGTCCAATTATCCATTAGAATTCAGTATTATTCAATAGTGCTTCAGGATTACAACTGGTAGGCTACTAACTAGAGAAATTAAAATTTAATAAATTTATTAAGTCTAGAGGTATATTATCAAATTAAATTAAATTAAATTAATCACAGTAATCAAAATAATATCAATCTCTCTCGAGTACAGTATTATTGTGCTGAAAGCACATATCACATTTATAATTCTTAAGTACCGTCTGGTACATTAACATATTACAAATATGTACAAGTTTGTGTATGCGTGTAAGTGCTCCAAGTAGTTCGCTATGTCTCACGACTCGACTAGACTTAAACAAGTGACGGACAAAGTCCTCACATAAACTAACTTCTTAACCAACTGGCAACCAGAACAGTCTGCTTGAACAATAAAAAGAATGCTAAGCCCAATAGCAACACAACAAGCAACTGCGACACAGAATCAGGAACAAGGAGATAATATAACGACACTAAGTAGGGACCATCTGCAGATCCTCCACAAAAGTCACAAAACTCCCATACTACTGAATCTAAGTTCAGCATAAGAAAATCCCCGACTGTGATAATACACAGAAACCAGTACAAGTTAAGTGAGAAGTTACAGCTCAGGACCTGAGTTACTCAGAGTGTCTATGAGACACACAACCTCAATACAACGTCGAAAATCACTAAGTCTATACAATGTTCTGTGAACAGAGTTCTACAGAACTAACAAGAATAATGAGACAGACAATCTGACCAAGAGAGTCTAGAGCAGACTGAATACTTTAGGCGAGGTGAGGACACCCCCCCCCTCGATCACGTGATAGCTACGTGGACAACTGCAGCTCAGAAGCCGGCAGTCTAACGAGCTACAAGCGATAATTACAGTAGTTTGACAATCAAGACTTGAACTGAGCACTTAATATGTTACATCCTAACAACATAAGTCAAATAACAATATAAAGCAATACATTTACGATTTAGCTATTATCGCAAATATAAGCAATATAAAATTATATGAAAAGGTAATATACATTATATATATACATAATCATTGCAACCATTCAGGGGTTGCAACAGTGTGTGTGTGTGTGTTACCATTTTGTCCTAGGCACATGTCGATTAGACACTAGGCCTGTTGTATGTGTGTGTTTGCGTGTGCGTGTTTGTGTGCGTGTGCGTGTGTGTGTGTGTGTGTGTGTGTGTGTATGTGTGTGTGTGTATGTGTGTGTGTGTGAGTGTGTGTGTGTGTGTGTGAGTGTGTGTGTGTGTGTGTGTGTGTGAGTGTGTGTGTGTGTGTGTGTGTGTGTGTGTGTGTGTGTGTACTCATCTATTTGTGGTTGCAGGGATCGAATCACAGCTCTTGGCTCGCTTCTTCGCTGGTCGCTGCTAGTCTTTGCTGTTCTATGTTTGCACTCATCTGTATGTGCTCACCTTAAAGTGGTTGGTAGGTTGAGTTTCAGCTCCTGGCCCCACCTCTTTGCCTGCTACAGGACTCATACTTTCCTGGCTTCGAGAGCCTTAACGTATCTCTTAAAGCAATGTATAGATCATGTGTGTGTGTGTGTGTGTGTGTGTGTGTGTGTGTGTGAAAAAGCTCCACCCTGCGTACAGTAAGCACAAAAACACGCACTCTTTGTATATGTTTAACTTAAACTCAACGATAACGCTATTAACTTGTTTTTTCCTCTTTTTTCAGTGATCTTCAGGGAAATGAGCTGACAGCAGTATACTACTCTGACCTGGCGGGCCTCAGCCAGCTGCGGATCCTGTGAGTACTCCAGTAATATTCAACCTAACAGTAATGCACACGCATCGCTGCTGGCTTTTGTGTTTAACAATATTTTATTAACGTAAACTACATTTTTATACCCCACACAAAAAATAAGATGATTGTGTTTGTGTGTTAGGAAGCTACATCATGCACAAGAAAACCAACCATGCGTTCTCATGTCTTAAGATTTTTTTTAAAGCTGTGGATATTTTTTTACAATATTTAAGTATTGACGTGAATAATAAACGATGCATAATGAGAGAGAGAGAGAGAGAGAGAGAGAGAGAGAGAGAGAGAGAGGTGGTTAAATATTCTCTCATAGGTTTCTTTAACACAATGCACACTAAATTAATTTTACACAGGTAAACTCTTGTTAAATCTTATTTAGGTAAGCTTTTGCTAAATATTACGCAAGTAAACTTTTTCTAAAGTTTACACAGATAAACTGTATGTAAAGTTTACTCAGAAAAATTGTAGCTAAAGTTTACACTGATAAACTCTGGCTATAGCTTACACAAGTAAACTATCGCAAAAGCTTACACTAGTAAACTCTCACTAAAGCTTACACTGATAAACTCTGGTAAACTCTCGCTAAAGCTTACACTGATAAACTCTGGTAAACTCTGGCTAAAGCTTACACTGGTAAACTCTCTCTGAAGCTTACACTGGTAAACTCTCTCTAAAGCTTACACTGGTAAACTCTCTCTAAAGCTTACACTGGTAAACTCAGGTTAAAGTTTACACAGATAAATTTCAGGATTTCTTTGTGTTTGCGTATTACTTGTTAAATATATTAAATATTTTAGCAGTCATAAATGAAACTCGGTTAGCTAAAAAAAATATTTCTTTAAAATTGAGAGGTAAAATAGTTGAGTTTTAAAGATGTGTTGACACGACTGCTGAACTTACCTTATGATGTTTTAATTATGTTGTTGTTAATGTATGTCTATCTTTAGCGCCTTTGTGTGTACTCACCTAATTGTGGTTGCAGGGGTCGAGACTCAGCTCCTGGCCCCGCCTCTTCACCGACCGCTACTAGGTCCTCTCTCCTCCTGCTCCATGAGCTTTATCATACCTCGTCTTAAAACTATGTATATTCCTGCCTCCACTACGTCGCTTGCCAGACTATTCCACTGCCTGACAACTCTATCACTGAAGAAATACTTCATAACATCCCTTTGACTCATCTGAGTCTTCAGCTTCCAATTGTGATCCCTTGATTCTGTGTCCCATCTCGGGAACATCCTGTCTCTGTCCACCTTGTCTATTGCACGCAGTATTTTGTATGTCATTATCATGTCTCCCCTGACCCTCCTGTCCTCCAGTGTGTGTGTGTGTGTGTTTGTACTCGCCTAGTTGTACTCACCTACTTAAGGTTGCAGGGGTCGAGTCCTAGCTCCTGGCCCCCGCCTCTTCACTGGTCGCTACTAGGTCACTCTCCCTGAACCGTGAGCTTTATCATACCTATGCTTAACGCTATGTATGGATACTGCCTCCACTACATCGGTTCCCAGACTATTCCACTTCCTGACTACTCTGTGGCTGAAGAAATACTTCCTAACATCCCTTTGATTCATCTGTGTCTTCAACTTCCAACTATGTCCCCTTGTTGCTGTGTCACATCTCTGGAACATCCTGTCTTTGTCCACCTTGTCAATTCCTCTCAGTATTTTGTATGTCGTTATCATGTCCCCCCTATCTCTCCTGTCCTCCAGTGTCGTCAGGTCGATTTCCCTTAACCTCTCCTCGTAGGACATACCCGTTTTCTCTGGGATTAGTCTTGTTGCAAACCTTTGCACTTTCTCTAGTTTCTTTACGTGCTTGGCTAGGTATGGATTCCAAACTGGTGTCCCATACTCCAATATGGGCCTAACCTACACAGTGTACAGGGTCCTGAACGATTCCTTATTAAGATGTCGGAATGCTGTTCTGAGGTTTGCTAGGCGCCTATATGCTGCAGCAGTTATTTGGTTGATGTGCGCCTCAGATGTTCCTTGTGTGTGTGTGTGTGTGCGTGTGTGCGCGCGTGTGTGCGTGCGTGTGCGTGTGTGTGTGTGTGTGCGCGCGCGCGTGTGTACTCACCTATTTGTGGTTGCAGGGGTCGAGTCACAGCTCCTGTCCCCGCCTCTTCGCTGATTGCTACTAGGTCCTCTCTCTCCCTGCCCCATGAGCTCTATCATACCTCGCCTTAAAACTATGTATGGTTCCCGACTCCACTACGTCACTTTCTAGGCTATTCCACGGCCTGACTACTCTATGACTGAAGAAATACTTCCTAACATCCCTTTGATTCATCTGAGTCTTCAACTTCCAATTGTGACCTCTTGTGTCTGTGTCCCTTCTGGAACATCCCGTCTTTGTCCACCTTGTCTATTCCGTGCAGTATTTTATATGTCGTTATCATGTCTCCCCTGACCCTCCTGTCCTCCAGTGTCGTCAGGCCGATTGCCCTCAACCTTTCTTCGTAGGACAATCCCCGTAGCTCTGGGACTAGTCTTGTTGCAAACCTTTGCACTTTCTAACTACGAGCGAACCGTGGGAAAGAGTTGCGCTAGATTTGTTAACTAATTTCCAATGTTCCCTCCAAGGTAACAAACATCTGTGTGTTATGGTAGACCATTTCACCAGATATTGTGAGTTAGTTCCTATTGCAGATAAGACTGCCGAGACAGTAGCTAAAGCGTTTAAAGAACGCATTATCTACAGGCATACCACCCCTAAGTCCCTAGTAACAGATAATGGAGGTGAATTCTGTAATGAGATTCTTGAAAATGTGCACCTTGTACAAGATCTCTAAATTCACCATTGTTCCTCATCATCCTGCCAGCAATGGGTTAGCGGAACGAACCAATAAGAAAGTACTTGATGTCTTGAGAGCCACTATCAATCCCAACAGTGAAACTTGGGATGAAGTTATACCTGATGTGCAGTGTGCTATAAATTCTGCTTACAATGTTTCTATAGGTGACACTCCACATTATGCATTGTACGGTGTAGATAAACGTTTGCCTTATGAGTTGTTATATTCTAATCCGAAACCAAATTACAACCCTGATGATTTCATAGCAACTCGTACCAGCTTAGCTCAAAGTGTTTTTAGAAGAATCCGTGAAACACTTCATAAATCAACAGCAGAATTTACAAGAGTCGCAAACACTCGAGCAAAGCCATCCAAAATCAAAGTAGGTTCGAGAGTTATGCTGATTAACTTTAACAAAACGTCTGCAATGCCAAAGCTTGATCAAAAGTTTGTTGGTCCTTATCGAGTAGTTGAACATATCACTGGTAATAAGTATAAGGTTAGAGAGATTAGTACTGGTCAGTATAAAGAATCGCATTTAGATCATATGAAGTTAGTATGTGATGATAATGATGTTCCAACCCAGACTAATGTGACAGACTCTGACAATCCTCCTGATCCTGTACTCTCTTCCTCTGATACTCAGTCAGACGATCAACCTGAATGTCGTTATTCCCTACGTACACGACAGGTATTGAGAAATCCTCAAGTATCATTTGTAACTTCCAATTCAGATTTGCCTCAAATACAGCATGAGTTAGCCAATGCTACAGAGTTTGATCCTCCCAGAGATGACACCCATTCTGCATATGTCAATCTTACCCTAGCAGAGTTGGGGTTAAATGTAAATAACCTGTATAGATGAATAATTACAGTATCAACTTATCAGTATTCAAGAATTTTTTTTTGTGTTCGTGTTCTCTCCGCATTCTGAGAGTTAACAGTCTAGATTTGAGTGCACCGAATCTGCCTTTCTGTTAAACACTCTTTCTTTGTATATATTCCTCCCTCAGAATCCGTAGATCACATGAATACAGATCGATCGATCAAATTTTTTTTTTTATCACTTCTATTGTGTAATCTCAACGTTGAGTTTTAAGTTGTGCTATATTATACCTTGTATTGCATTACAGTTTCAGTTACGTAAGCTTCCATTCCAATGTTCTACTTATGTATGTTATAATGTTTAATTGTTGTGTACTTTGACATTGTATAGAATCAGCCCAAGCCGTATACCTGCCATCTCTAGTTTGTATTAGTTGTATGTCGGGATGACATACGTTAGCGTCGCCGAGCTCTCAGTAGTAGTAACCAGTTACCAGTAACCACTGTACCAGTTGACTCACGACCAACCGTCTCTGCCTGAGTCACTGTCTGAACTCATATTGTGCTGTCCTAGCACTATTCAAAGACCCCCTCACATATGGGTACTGTGGGCGGCCAGTCAGTCAGTGTTACCAGAGGAGCAAGGAGACTAGGTCACGGCTGTAAGGGCTCTCTCCACATTATCTGTAATTATACGTACTACCAGCCTACGTGAGTATTATTTCCCAATCCACGTGTTCGAACTCCCACATGATACTGTCCTCCAGTGTCGTCAGGCCGATTTCCCTCAACCTTTCTTCGTAGGACAATCCCCGTAGCTCTGGGACTAGTCTTGTTGCAAACCTTTGCACTTTCTCTAATTTCTTGACGTGCTTGACTAGGTGTGGATTCCAAACTAGTGCTGCATACTCCAGTATGGGCCTGACGTAAATGGTATACAGAGTCTTAAAGGAATCCTTACTGAGGTATCGGAACGCTATCCGTAGGTTTGCCAGGCGCCCGTATGTGTGTTTGTGCGTTTGTGTGTGTGTGTGTGTGTGTGTGTGTGTGTGTGTGTGTGTGTGTGTGTGTGGGCGTCTGGGTACCGTCTCCTGTCAGCCATCAACATTCTTCGTCAGTGTTCTCACTCTCTCATGTTAGCGTTCACCTCACCATTGCTCTCCGTTTGCTCTCTCTCACACACACACACACACACACACACACACACACACACACACACACACACACACACACACACACACACACACACACACACGTAACAGCCATAGAAGACGTTGGGCCAGGAGCTACGACTCTACCCCTGCAGTCACAAATACATACCACAGAGACTTCTTATACAGTATCTCCAGATACTATAAACAACACGACCTCCACGAGTCAGTGTCCCTCAGACATCGATGAAATCACTAACAGCAGCTGTGACGTCCTGAGTGATAGGTTAGGAGAGCAAAACCTTAATCTTGTAGCTTTACGAAGAAAAAACGGTATTTGTTTCTTTAAAAATGAATGGTAAAGTAGGAAAAACTTTTAGAGAGGGTGTGGTAGGTATGTTTGGGGTGCCAGGTGTAAATGATAATGGGAGCCCTTTGATTGAACTTTGTATAGAAAGGGGTTTAGTTATAGGTAATACATATTTTTAGAAAAAGAGGATAAATAAGTATACAAGATATGATGTAGGGCGAAATGACAGTAGTTTGTTGGATTATGTATTGGTAGATAAAAGACTGTTGAGTAGACTTCAGGGGCCACAGATATTTCAGATCACTTTTTAGTTGTAGCTACACTGAGAGCAAAATGTAGACAGGATACAAGGGGAATAGAAGCATCAGGGAAGAGAGAGGTGAAGGTTTATATACTAAAGGAGGAGGCAGGGTAAGATATAAACAGCTATTGGAGGATAGATGGGCTAATGAGAGCATAGACAATGGGGTCGAAGAGGTATGGGGTAGGTTTAAAAATCTAGTGTTAGAGTGTTCAGCAGAAGTTTGTGGTTACAGGAAAGTGGGTGCGGGAGGGAAGAGGAGCGATTGGTGGAATGATGATGTAGAGAGAGTAGTAAGGGAGAAAAAGTTAGCATATGAGAACTTTTTACAAAGTAGAAGTGATACAAGGAGGGAAGAGTATATGGAGAAAAAGAGAGAGGTTAAGAGAGTGGTGAAGCAATGTAAAAAGAGAGCAAATGAGAGAGTGGGTGAGATGTTATCAACAAATTTTGTTGAAAATAAGAAAAAGATTTGGAGTGAGATTAACAAGTTAAGGAAGCCTAGAGAACAAATGGATTTGTCAGTTAAAAATAGGAGAGGAGAGTTATTAAATGGAGAGTTAGAGGTATTGGGAAGATGGAGGGAATATTTTGAGGAATTGTTAAATGTTGATGAAGATAGGGAAGCTGTGATTTCATGTATAGGGCAAGGAGAAATAACCTCTTGTAGGAGTGAGGAAGAGCCAGTTGTGAGTGTGGGGGAAGTTCGTGAGGCAGTAGGTAAAATGAAAGGGGGTAAGGCAGCTGGGATTGATGGGATAAAGATAAAAATGTTAAAAGCAGGTGGGGATATAGTTTTGGAGTGGTTGGAGCTATTATTTAATAAATGTATGGAAGAGGGTAAGGTACCTAGGAATTGGCAGAGACCATGCATAGTTCCTTTGTATAAAGGAAAAGGGGACAAAAGAGAGTGCAAAAATTAAAGGGGGATAAAGTGTATGGTAGAGTTATTATTGAAATAATTAAGAGTAAGACGGAGAATAGGATAGCAGATGAACAAGGAGGCTTTAGGAAAGGTAGGAGGTGTGTGGACCAGGTGTTTACAGTGAAACACATAAGTGAACAGTATTTAGATAAGGCTAAAGAGGTTTTTGTGGCATTTGTGGATTTGGAAAAGGCGTATGACAGGGTGGATAGGGGGGCAATGTGGCAGATGTTGCAGGTGTATGTATAGGAGGTAGGTTACTGAAAGCAGTGAAGAGTTTTTACGAGGATAGTGAGGCTCAAGTTAGAGTATGTAGGAAAGAGGGAGATTATTTCTCAGTAAAAGTAGGCCTTAGACAAGGATGTGTGATGTCACCGTGGTTGTTTAATATATTTATAGATGGGGTTGTAAGAGAAGTAAATGCGAGGGTCTTGGCAAGAGGCGTGGAGTTAAAAGATAATCACACATAAAGTGGGAGTTGTCACAGTTGCTCTTTGCTGATGACACTGTGCTCTTGGGAGATTCTGAAGAGAAGTTGCATAGGTTGGTGGATGAATTTGGTAGGGTATGTAAAAGAAGAAAATTAAAAGTGAATACAGGAATGAGTAAGGTTATAAGGATAAAAAGATTAGATGATGAAAGATTGGATATCAGATTGGAGGGATAGAGTATGGAGGAGGTAAATGTATTCAGATATTTGGGAGTGGACGTGTCAGCGGATGGGTCTATGAAAGATGAGGTGAATCATAGAATTGATGAGGGGAAAAGGGTGAGTGGTGTACTTAGGAGTCTGTGGAGACAAAGAACTTCGTCCTTGGAGGCAAAGAGGGGAATGTATGAGAGTATAGTTTTACCAACGCTCTTATATGGGTGTGAAGCATGAGTGATGAATGTTGCAGCGAGGAGAAGGCTGGAGTCAGTGGAGATGCCATGTCTGAGGGCAATGTGTGGTGTGAATATAATGCAGATAATTCGTAGTTTGGAAGTTAGGAGGAGGTGCGGGATTGCCAAAACTGTTGTCCAGAGGGCTGAGGAAGGGTTGTTGAGGTGGTTCGGACATGTAGAGAGAATGGAGCGAAACAGAGTGACTTCAAGAGTGTATCAGTCTGTAGTGGAAGGAAGGCGGGGTAGGGGTCGGCCTAGGAAAGGTTGGAGGGAGGGGGTAAAGGAGGTTTTGTGTGCGAGGGGCTTGGACTTCCAGCAGGCATGCGTGAGCGTGTTTGATAGAAGTGAATGGAGACAAATGGTTTTTAATACTTGACGTGCTGTTGGAGTGTGAGCAAAGTAACATTTATGAAGGGGTTCAGGGAAACCGGCAGGCCGGACTTGAGTCCTGGAGATGGGAAGTACAGTGCCTGCACTCTGAAGGAGGGGTGTTAATGTTGCAGTTTAAAAACTGTAGTGTAAAGCACCCTTCTGGCAAGACAGTGATGGAGTGAATGATGGTGAAAGTTTTTCTTTTTCGGGCCACTATGCCTTGGTGGGAATCGGCCAGTGTGATAATAAAAAAAATAAAATAAAAATGATAAGGAATTCCTTACTAGGTAGCACAGGCCTTAGCCGCTGAAATTCTATATGTAGTTTAAAATAATCAGAGCATATATGAAGGTTTGTTTGCGTGAGCAGGTACCAGATTACATTTATAATTTATAAGAAAAACACGAAAACTTTGTTCGAAGTTCGGTAAAAGATGATTTTGTGTAGAAAAAGAAACAAATATGTTTCTTTCAATACTAATGTTGAAAAATGACATTGTTATTTACTTTAGTCTCTGAGGTAAACTTAATGTTAGGATCCTGCCTGGAGTCTTCCTGGTGGGCGTTCCGGGGATCAACGTCCCCGCGGCCCGGTTCATGACCAGGCCTCCTGGTGGACCAGGGCCTCATCAACGAGGCTGTTACTGTTGGCAGCACATAGTCCAACGTACAACCAGGGGTCTATTGGTAATTCCCCTTATGGCTGGTGGGAGGCTGTTGAACAGTCTTGGGCCTCGGACACTTATCGTGTTTTCTCTTAGTGTACCAGTGGCGCCCCTACTTTTCAATGGGGGTATATTATATCGCCTGCCAAGTCTTTTGCTTTCATAGGTAGTGATTTCTGTGTGCAGATTAGGGATAAGTCACTCCAGAATCTTCCACGTGTAGATTATGATATAGCTTTCTCGCCTGCGCTTCAGTGAGTACAAGTCAAGTGCTTCCAAGCGTTCCCAGTAGTTAAGGTGTTTGATGGAACTTATACGTGCAGTAAAGGTTCTCTGTACATTCTCTAGAGCTGCAGTTTCACCAGCCTTGAATGGGGATGTTAAGGTACAGGTATTCCAGCCTAAAGAGAACAAATGATTTAAAAAGAATCATCATTGGCTTGGCATGTCTTGTCTTGAATGTTCTCCAACTACTCCGTTATGGAAAACTGGAGGAGATAATAACTAGAACAGAGTATACTACTGACTCCGGCCATACAATAGAGCGGAAAAATAATGTAAGGGACCTGGGAGTAGTAATGTCTGAGGATCTCACTTTCAAGGATCACAACAGTGCCACGATCGCACGTGCAAAGAAAATGATAGGATGGATAATGAGAACTTTCAAAACGAGAGATGCCAAGCCCATGATGATCCTTTTCAAATCACTTGTTCTCTCTAGGCTGGAATACTGCTGTACATTAACATCTCCATTCAAAGCAGGTGAAATTGCAGATCTAGAGAGTGTACAAAGATCCTTTACTGCACGTATAAGTTCTGTCAAGCACCTTAACTACTGGGAACGCTTGGAAGCACTTGACTTGTACTCGTTGGAACGCAGGAGGGAGAGATATATCATAATCTACACTTGGAAAATCCTGGAAGGAATGGTCCCAAATCTGCACACAGAAATCACTCCCTACGAAAGTAAAAGACTGGGCAGGCGATGCAAAATGCCCCCATTAAAAAGTAGGGGCGCCATTGGTACACTAAGGGAAAACACCATAAGTGTCCGGTGCCCAAAACTGTTCAACAGCCTCCCATCAAGCATTAGGGGAATTGCCAATAAACCCCTGGCTGCCTTCAAGAGAGAGCTGGACAGATACCTAAAGTCAGTGCCGGATCAGCCGGGCTGTGGCTCGTACGTTGGACTGCGTGCGGCCAGCAGTAACAGCCTAGTTGATCAGGCCTTGATCCATCGGGAGGCCTGGTCGTGGACCGGGCCGCGAGGGCCTTGATCCCCGGAATAACCTCCAGGTAACCTCCAGGTATCCATCCTATCAGATTCCCAGCAGATGTGATAGTGGCATTGTTGTGGTCCTTGAAAGGAGGTCTTCGGACATTACCACACCCAGGTCCTTCACATTACTTTTCCGCTCTGTTGTGTGATTTGAGTTTGTAGTATACTCAGTGTTATCTTGGATATTATTTCTTCCAGTTTTCCATAACGGAGAAGTTGGAATTTGTGTTCATTGAACATCATATTGTTCTCCGTTGCCCATCGGAAAACTTGCTTCAAGTACAATCAATACAAAAATAATGAACCTTGTGTAGAAATTCAATATATATATATATATATATATATATATATATATATATATATATATATATATATATATATATATATATATATATATATATATATATATATATATATTATAGTTACATACGATTAAACAGGTGGTTTAAAATCGAGCAGGAAATCATCTAGAAAAAAAAATCGTGAAATCATAAAAGTATATAACAGAACATAGGTTCAGAAGGATTTCCGATGCCAACATCCTCTAAATTCTTATAGGTCTGGTTATTACATAATATGAGAAGACAATCTTTGCTTCAAAGGGATTCCCATTCCAACATTTATATAGCATATAGGCCTGAATGTTAAAGAAGAAAATTCACTCATTAACTGCGAGGTTCAGCAGTTGTCTTTGTTGATTAGTATTAAAACCACAAACTAGATCGTATAGATTTAACAACTCTTGACAAGATATGTCAATAGTATCATCAAGAGGGATCCTGGTGAAAGTGACTATCTTAAAATTAGCCATTATGGTCTCTTGTAAGTTTCAGATCTGTAGTCACTGTCACAGACGAGGAAGCATCCTTACAAGAATATATATTGATAGTAATGGGTCCAAATATAATAATAATAATAATAATAATAATAATAATAATAATAATGATAAACTTTATTTCTACAAGATACAACTTACACAGACCATAGCTGACATCAGTGATATACTGTATAGAAAGCCCCTGGTTATGCAGAGCATTTTGGGCAGCTTATGTTAATTTTGTCCCCAGAATGCCACCCACACCAGTCGGCTAACACCCAGATAGGTACCTACTTGTTGCTAGGTGAAGAGTGACATCGGGTGTCTTCAGGAAACACGCCTAATGTTTCCACCCGTACTGGGGATCGAATCACGGACACTCAACTTGGTTAACTTAAACGTACCAGTGTTGGATAGTACAGGCCGAAGTAGATGGTCGCCTTTAAATATTTTTCATAAATAAGTAATTCTATAGATTATTATATTTTTTTATATATCAATCATTTTAATTCATATTTCTGCATTTTTTTTATTAAACTTCGACAGATTATTATGACGCAGTAAACTAATTGTGAAACGTTGATCCTACAAATTAATCATGCATATAGTGACTGTGTGATTAATCTTTATCTCACACACACACACACACACACACACACACACACACACACACACACACACACACACACACACACACACACAGGTATGATAAAGCTCATGGAGAAGGGAGAGTAACCTGTAGCAACAGTGAAGAGGTAGGGCCAGGAGCTGTGACTCGACCCCTGTAGCCAAAACTAGGCGAGTACACACAAACACACTGCAAGATTTGTATATATGGTTTCTGAAAACAGACAAATTGATAAATTAGACACTTGTGCAGTATTTGGGAATCTTTATTCCGGAAACGTTTCGCCAGCCAGTATCTTCTTGAGTCCGGTACAGAGAAGAACGGTGGAAGATGAGAAGTTTGAGGTAATCAGTCCCTCGGCCCAGAGTCGATATATTCAGTCTAGATTAATGACTGAACACATTATTCTTGATTGATGACTAAATACATTATTCTTGATTGATGATTGAACACATCGACTCGAGGCTGAGGGACTGATTACCTCAAACTCCTCATCTTCACAGTTCTTTTCTGTGTTGGACTGAAAAAGCCATTGGCTGGCGAAACATTTCCTGAATAAAGATAACCAAATGTTGCACAAGTGTCTCATATATCAATCTGCAACACCCCCCCCCCTCCTCCTTCAGATTAAAGACATCGTACTCCCCACCTCTTGGAATCAAGTCCGCCTAACCGGACTTGATACGTACCTCAACAGCGCGTCAGATCGTAAAAATCAGTTGCCCTCACCTACTCCTGTCTAACATGCTCACAACCCCTTCTGGTTGCCCAAGTTCCCCCGTAGTAGTAAATTGCAGTTGAGTATTGCTTTGCTTACGTCGTAATTTTAGAGATAAGATCTACAGCATTCATCAGGTATCTATCAATTACATTTGCCTGGTATTGCAGTCAGTCATGTGACCTGGGTGAATTGTCCAAGCGTCCTGGATGAGCTATCCAGGTGTCCTGGATGAGTTATCCAGGTGTCTTGGATGAGTTATCCAGGTGTCATGGATGAGCTATCCAGGTGTCCTGGATGAGCTATCCAGGTGTCCTGGATGAGTTATCCAGGTGTCCTGGATGAGTTATCCAGGTGTCCTGGATGAGTTATCCAGGTGTCCTGGATGAGTTATCCAGGTGTCCTGGATGAGTTTTCCAGGTGTCCTGGATGAGTTTTCCAGGTGTCCTGGATGAGTTATCCAGGTGTCTTGGATGAGTTATCCAGGTGTCATGGATGAGCTATCCAGGTGTCCTGGATGAGCTATCCAGGTGTCCTGGATGAGTTATCCAGGTGTCCTGGATGAGTTATCCAGGTGTCCTGGATGAGTTATCCAGGTGTCCTGGATGAGTTATCAAGGTGTCCTGGATGAGTTTTCCAGGTGTCCTGGATGAGTTATCCAGGTGTCCTGGATGAGTTATCCAGGTGTCCTGGATGAGTTATCCAGGTGTCCTGGATGAGTTATCCAGGTGTCCTGGATGAGTTATCCAGGTGTCCTGGATGAGTTATCCAGGTGTCCTGGATGAGTTATCCAGGTGTCCTGGATGAGTTATCCAGGTGTCCTGGATGAGTTATCCAGGTGTCCTGGATGAGTTATCTAGGTGTCCTGGATGAGTTATCCAGGTGTCATGGATGAATTATCCAGGCGTCATGGATGAATTATCCAGGCGTCATGGATGAATTATCCAGGCGTCATGGATGAATTACCCAGGCGTCATGGATGAATTATCCAGGCGTCATGGATGAATTATCCAGGCGTCATGGATGAATTATCCAGGCGTCATGGATGAATTATCCAGGCGTCATGGATGAATTATCCAGGCTTCGTGGATGAATTATCCAGGCGTCATGGATGAATTATCCAGGCGTCATGGATGAATTATCCAGGCGTCATGGATGAGTCGTTCAGATGTGACACCTTTCATCTATGTTATGTTAAGTATGAACACAGATTCTCAGACTCATTAGTAACTGCATAATGAACTTGGGAGAAATTCAAGATTAAGAGGGTTCACTTATTTGTATAATTTTAGGGACAAAATTCCACAAGTAACCTCACCCTTACGAAGCCTGGTGATAGGGACCACCTCCAAGTTTCACATAGAACAGAGGTGTAATCAACAGCACTGTGTCATCCTTTGCAGACGATACTAGGATCTGCATGAGACTGTCACCTCCAAGAAGATATAAACCAAGTTTTCCAGTGTGCAACGGAAAATAATGTAATGCTCAATGAAGACAAATTCCAACTACTCTGTTATGGAAAACTGGAGGAGATAATAACTGGAAATGAGTATACTACAAACTCTGATCATACAATAGAGCGGAAACGTAATGTGAGGGACCTGGGAGTGGTAATGTCTGAGGATCTCACTTTCAAGGATCACAACAGCGCCACGATCACAACTGCAAAGAAAATGATAGGAAGGATAATGAGAACGTTCAGAACAAGAGATGCCAAGCCAATGATGATCCTTTTCAAATCACTTCTCTCTAGGCTGGAATACTGCTGTACATTAACATCTCCATTCAAAGCAGGTGAAATTGCAGATCTGGAGAGTGTACAGAGAACCTCTATTGCACATATAAGTTCCATCAAAAACCTCAACTACTGGGAACGCTTTAAAGCACTTGACTTGTACTCATTGGAATGCAGGCGAGAGAGAGATATCATAAACTACTCTTGGAGAATCCTGGAAGGAATGGTTCCGAATCTGCACACAGAAATCACCCCAAACGAAGTAAAAGACTTGGCAGGCAATGCAAAATACCCTTAATGAAAAGTAAGGGCTCTATTGGTACACTAAGAGACAACACCATAAGTGTCCTGGGCCCAAGACTGTTCAACAGCCTCCCACCAAACATAAGGGGAATTACCAGTAGGCCCCTGGCTGCCTTCAAGACAGCTGGACAGATACTTTTAAGTCAGTGCCGGATCAGCCGGGCTGTGGTTCGTACGTTAGACTACGTACGGCCAGCAGTAACAGCTTGATTGATGAGGCCTGGTGGTGGACCGGGCTGCGGGGGCGTTGATCCCCAGAATGCCCTCCAGGTAGACTCCAGCTCCTGACGTTATAATAGTGTTGCTGAGCCTTATGGAACATAGTTGCTTCATGCCCCGGCGGACCGTGGTAACCATAAGAGGTGCATCTCGCACTACCTCATTCCAGTTCCTCATTATTAAGCAATATTATTTATAATTATAAATAATGAAGGTTCTGAGTGTGTAATATTCGTTCATTGTACTCATAATGAAGGTTAGTGGAGCCATGTAGGCGTTATTATATTAATTATAATTGAGTGATAAACTAAGAGACGATAACCAGTGAATGTGTGAAGATTTTTTTTAGCGACCTTGAGAAGTAATGGAAGGGACGTACTTGGTAAATGTTCATTACTTTTTCCTCTCGTCATTTTCACTAATAGAGAGTTGGGTAAGACAGTGTACGATTTTATTAGTGTACGGTGTGTGTGTGTGTGTGTGTGTGTGTGTGTGTATGCACCTATTTGAGGCTGTAGGGGACGAGTCGCAGCTCCTGGCCCCGTCTCTTCGCTGGTCGCTACTAGGTCCACTGCCTGCTCCATGTGCTTTATCGTACCTGTGTGTGTGTGTGTTGATAACAGATTTTCTTGTGTGCTCTTCGTAACATGTGACATGCATTTCTTTAGTGTACCCAGAACCTGTTTATGTGAAGTATATAAAACTTGATGTATTTCGGTCTCTGCGCCATCCAACAAAGTTATCCCCGTGTTGCGTAACCCCAGCCCCCTGTGTCTCAGTGCACGCAGTTGGAATAGTGCAGAGTGCGGCATAAATTTGTAATGCAACTAAATATTAGCGTTGAAGATATAAAGCTAATCAGAAGAGTCACAATTCATTATTTGGAAACCTATATTTCAGTTACTCCAGTAAAAAAAGTAAATTAGAACATGCACGACCCTATCTAATTCATACTCTTCAAAGACACCAATGTCCTAATATGCACCGGCACATTAATCTTGAAGCTGCTTATAAGTTGCATTATTACTAATGCGAAACTAAGAAATTATCGCAAGAAAAGCGGTATTTCAATTTTCCAAGTTTCTTCCTTAAGAAAAAGCAAATTGGAACCTTCCCCAGGCCATAATCTAACCAGTTTTTTCTTTAAGAAACTTTGATCAGCATTTAAGTAATTAGGTAAGTAGTTAAGTAAGAAATAATTAAGTATTATTTAAGATATGGGTACATAAAATATGTTTTTATAATGGTATTGAGGATACAGTGATGTTATAGGTATATTAAAGTACGTTATGTAGATTTAACCTAAGGTAACCCAATGAAGTCAAACATTGTGACTTGCTTCTGACCAGAAGAGATATTTTTCAGTTATTTCACAGAAACCAGTTTGATTTAATAAAATTGATACATTGAAAGTGATTCAACCAAAGTTCCACTAGGACGAGCATTCAGTATCCTTGGGAAAAAGAGCTAAGTTCTAGGCGGAATATCAAAGACCTTTAAGGGTGCAGACATAGATCCTTTGCATAAATTATGAGGGTAGTAGAGTGCTAATCAAAATTTACAGACCAGTAGCCCTGATATTCCACATCATAAAAGTCTTCGAAAGAGTGATGAGATGCCAGATTACAAATTTTATGGAACAGTACAATCTGCACTACCTAAGCCACTACGGTTTTAGAACTGGAGGATCATGCTTGTCGCAACTGTCTGAATCACAGAGGCATTGGAAAATAGCAAAACGCAGATATGATCTACATTGATTTTGCGAAAGTATTTGGCAAATGTGACCATGGGGTGATTGCACACAAAATGAGGGCAGATGGACTTTCAACTTTCTGTAGTAAACAGCAAAATCCAACATTAACGAGGCATGAAACTCAGTACCCCAGGGCAGTGTTTCTTATAGCAGACATATACATAAAAACACCCGTCAGTTTTGTAACATAATTTGCAGTTGACACCAAACTGAGCATGAAATTCACCTATTTAGAAGATACTGAAAAATTACAGGAAAATATAAATAGGGTTTTCCAGTGGGCAGCGGAGAGCAACATGACGTCAATAGTGATAAGTTCCAGCTGCGTAGGTTGGAAAGAATGAAGAATTCAGAGTATTATCAAATAGAACGGAAGAAACACTTGAAAAACCTGGGAGTAATTGTAATGGCTGACCTTTCTTTAAAAGAGCACAATAAGACAAATGTCACGACAACCAGAAAGATGATGGGTTGGATAATGAGAACTTTCAAAACAAGGGAAATAATATCTATGGGGCCACTTTTCAGATCGCTCGTGCTCTCTCCTGCAGAGTATTGTTCAGTGTCGACGGCCCTGTTAAGGGCGGGAACAGATGTAGAGAACATTTATAGCCAGAATAGATTCAATAAAGTATTTAAATTACTGGGAACTCCTTAAACTCTTTAAGATGTACTCACTGGAACGGAAGAGAGAGACATGAAAATATTTACGTGGAAAGTCCTCGAGGGCTTGGTCTCAAATTTGAACACTGCCATAACAACATACTGAAGTCAGAGATATTGCAGGAAATGTAAAATTAACAAAGGAAGCAGAGCAAATGTTTCTTGACGCGGGACTTAGTCATAGGATGTCCCGCCACTGGAGTTTTGGTCATCTAACAGAGGCCTTCCGCTGGCTTACCTGTCTACCCCTTTCAAAATTAAAATTAGTTGTTGGCACAATAAGAACATTGTATCAACATACATGGTCCCAGATTGATCAACATTTTGCCAGAAGATGTAAGAAACACTGCTGCGGCAGGTATAAAAGTCTTCAAGAGAAAACTGGACAGGTATTTCCACCAGGTACCAAACTAACGAGGCTGTGACGGATATGTGGGCTAGTGGGCCTCCAGTAGCAACAGCCTTATTGACCAGGCAAGCACCAGACAAATCTGGCCCAGGGCCGGGCTCCAGGAGTAGAAAAACTCATGAAAGTTAAGTGGGGGATGGCTTGTGTATTCATATATGTATGTATATGTGTTTATATCACAGAGTTTACTAAGCAGGAATAATTATGATAGAATTAAACCATGACCACGAAGAGATATAACCTGACCCTCATTGATCTGACTGGGAATGGACAAAACCTGACTGTGGTTGATACGACGCTGAAAAGTTCGACATTCGCTTGACAAAATATGTCAGAGTCAGTATATTACAGTTCAAACCTGAACTTAGTAGTATATCTAGAGTTGGATTATTTGCGTCGAAACTGCTGTCGCTCCTCTTGAGATTGTCTTGTTTAGTCGACCTAAGTGAGTACCTTCTATCTCCACCTGAGGTACCTGTCTACCTCCACCTGAGGTACCTGTCTACCTCCACCTGAGGTACCTGTCTGCCTCCACCTGAGGTACCTGTCTACCTCCACCTGAGGTACCTGTCTACACCTGAGGTACCTGTCTCCCTCCACCTGAGGTACCTGTCTCCCTCCACCTGAGGTACCTGTCTACCTCCACCTGAGGTACCTGTCTCCCTCCACATGAGGTACCTGTCTACCTCCACCTGAGGTACCTGTCTACCTCCACATGAGGTACCTGTCTACCTCCACATGAGATACCTGTCTACCTCCACCTGAGGTACCTGTCTACCTCCACCTGAGGGACCATACTCTCCTCGGGATGTTCTTTTACATTGTTTTAACTCACCCTAATTTAACGTGTAATGAATCTATTCCTTCGTATTGTGTACAGCTGTGTGATTTTTTTACAGATCCTCATGAAGGAATGATCACCGAAATAATGAATTTTATATGTAATTTTTGTTACCCCTTATTGTGATGATTTAGATATCTAAATAAAAATTCCATTTCTCCTATGTATGGGATAGGTCATTCTGAAAAATGGTAATTTTAACGCATAATTGAGGTTCAGACATGTATGCGTGGAGCCCCAGACCGACATAATGAGACTAGTCACGAGGGAGCATTCACCAAATTCAACTTCAATAACAAAAACATAAAGTGAGACCAAGTAAACCAAGTCCTAACCGATATAAGCTGGAAAGATATACTAAGCAACACAGACCCCAACTTATGCCTAGAACAGATTAACGTGGTGGCACTCGATGTATGCACAAGGCTTATTCCTCTAAGAAAAAGGAGGAGTAGATGTAAAATAGAAAGAGACAGGCGCTCCCTTTACAGGCGACGGAAAAGAATAACAGAGCGGCTAAAAGAGGTCAATATATCTGAAATGCGTAGGGAGACACTGGTCAGAGAAATAGCAAGCATCGAACTTAAGCTAAAGGAATCTTATAGGAGTCAGGAATCGCGGGAAGAACTAAAAGCCATAAATGAAATCGGAAGAAACCCAAAGTATTTCTTCTCCTATGCCAAATCAAAGTCGAGAACAACGTCCAGTATTGGGCCCCTACTTAAACAAGATGGGTCCTACACAGATGACAGCAAGGAAATGAGTGAGCTACTCAAGTCCCAATATGACTCAGTTTTTAGCAAGCCGCTAACCAGACTGAGAGTCGAAGATCAAAATGATTTTTTTATGAGAGAGCCACAAAATTTGATTAACACAAGCCTATCCGATGTTATCCTGACGCCAAATGACTTCGAACAGGCGATAAATGACATGCCCATGCACTCTGCCCCAGGGCCAGACTCATGGAACTCCGTGTTCATCAAGAACTGCAAGAAACCCCTATCACGAGCCTTTTCCATCCTATGGAGAGGGAGCATGGACACGGGGGTCGTCCCACAGTTACTAAAAACAACAGACATAGCCCCACTCCACAAAGGGGGGCAGTAATTCAACAGCAAAGATCTACAGACCAATAGCACTAACATCCCATATCATAAAAATCTTTGAAAGGGTCCTAAGAAGCAAGATCACCACCCATCTAGAAACCCATCAGTTACACAACCCAGGACAACATGGGTTTAGAACAGGTCGCTCCTGTCTGTCTCAACTATTGGATCACTACGACAAGGTCCTAAATGCACTAGAAGACAAAAAGAATGCAGATGTAATATATACAGACTTTGCAAAAGCCTTCGACAAGTGTGACCATGGCGTAATAGCGCACAAAATGCGTGCTAAAGGAATAACAGGAAAAGTCGGTCGATGGATCTATAATTTTCTCACTAACAGAACACAGAGAGTAGTCGTCAACAGAGTAAAGTCCGAGGCAGCTACGGTGAAAAGCTCTGTTCCACAAGGCACAGTACTCGCTCCCATCTTGTTCCTCATCCTCATATCCGACATAGACAAGGATGTCAGCCACAGCACCGTGTCTTCCTTTGCAGATGACACCCGAATCTGCATGACAGTGTCTTCCATTGCAGACACTGCAAGGCTCCAGGCGGACATCAACCAAATCTTTCAGTGGGCTGCAGAAAACAATATGAAGTTCAACGATGAGAAATTTCAATTACTCAGATATGGTAAACACGAGGAAATTAAATCTTCATCAGAGTACAAAACAAATTCTGGCCACAAAATAGAGCGAAACACCAACGTCAAAGACCTGGGAGTGATCATGTCGGAGGATCTCACCTTCAAGGACCATAACATTGTATCAATCGCATCTGCTAGAAAAATGACAGGATGGATAATGAGAACCTTCAAAACTAGGGAGGCCAAGCCCATGATGACACACTTCAGGTCACTTGTTCTATCTAGGCTGGAATATTGCTGCACACTAACAGCACCTTTCAAGGCAGGTGAAATTGCTGACCTAGAAAATGTACAGAGAACTTTCACGGCGCGCATAACGGAGATAAAACACCTCAATTACTGGGAGCGCTTGAGGTTCCTAAACCTGCATTCCCTGGAACGCAGGTGGGAGAGATACATGATTATATACACCTGGAAAATCCTAGAGGGACTAGTACCGAACTTGCACACGAAAATCACTCACTACGAAAGCAAAAGACTTGGCAGACGATGCAACATCCCCCCAATGAAAAGCAGGGGTGTCACTAGCACGTTAAGAGACCATACAATAAGTGTCAGGGGCCCGAGACTGTTCAACTGCCTCCCAGCATACATAAGGGGGATTACCAACAGACCCCTGGCAGTCTTCAAGCTGGCACTGGACAAGCACCTAAAGTCGGTTCCTGATCAGCCGGGCTGTGGCTCGTACGTTGGTTTGCTTGCAGCCAGCAGCAACAGCTTGGTTGATCAGGCTCTGATCCACCAGGAGGCCTGGTCACAGACCGGGCCGCGGGGGCGTTGACCCCCGGAACTCTCTCCAGGTAGTAGTAACTCAAGCTCTGCTGGAGTTACTATTATGTTACTCTGAACCTCCCGTAGGTGATAATCCTGTAATGCATTTATATCCTTAATGCCCAGCTGAAGTTTCCCATCTCAGGTTGAAAGATTTTAATGCTGTATGGAATCCATCCCATGTGATGGAATATAACAGGGAAACGTAGCAAGTTTGTGATCCCATCATGGAACTATCAAATAAAATAGGGTAGCAGCACACTGCTGATGCATCAAATATTTTTCTATAAAATATGCAAGAAGTTGGCTACAATTCACAGTCGTATTTATTATGTGTGTTATGGCAGTTTTTATTCTGGGTTTTATGACTGGGTTTAATCTGCAGGCGGGGATATGAAATGGTGAGGGCAGCTGGTTGAGGTTTGGTTTATAGCGTCGTTAACGTCGCTTTTTTTTTTGTTTTTACATGGCTGGGGACTCGTGGGTGGGAGGGATACGATGCAAGGTGACCGATTTGCGCTATTGTGCTAACTCTTGGGTTTATTGTGATATGTTCCTCGTTAGGATGGTGCTATATTGTATAGCTATAGTGGTAGGTGCTTTGTTACAATAACATGGAAGGTGAGTCCGCTCTTCTATGAGGATGTCTCTAACCTTACTTTACCACAGTCGTGCACTTAAGAATGTGATAACCTGTGGAGGTACGAATACACATATTCTTACCTATACGTAAAGTACAAGTCTGTATGGATATATACTCTTCGATTTGTATTTGTGGGGGTTCAGTTCTGAGTCTTAACCTTCGTCGACCAGCACTGCTAGTCTCTGGTTTCTTGAGCCTTGTCGTATCTACTCGGAAAGCTGTCTGTCGAGTTTACCTCTACCACTTCCACATCTGGTCCAGTCCACTTTACTACCCAGAGACAAAAAAAAAGTACTTCCTAACATCCTTGTGGCTCAGCTATGGTTTTATCATCCGCGTTTTGTTGTTCCTGATCCTTGCATTTTAAACAAGTCTGTTTCGTAACCATCCTCTCGGTTCCTCTGAGTGCTTTGTATATGACATCATGTGTCTCCTAGTCCTCTCTTCCGAGTCATCAGTTCATTAATCATCAGGTTCATTAATCCCTCTTCATATTCAAGGTTCGAGGTTCTTTAACCAGAGGTTTGGTAAATTAAGGGAGGAAGAAGGATGGGTAAGGATGGATCCCTCATACTGCATTCCTTGGATTTGGATGCAAACCTTTGGATATTTTCAAGGTTCTGAAAGAGTTTGATCAGATCGGCGCTCCACATCTGGCGTCTTAGGTGGGGAGAGGGACGGGTGGCTTCACAAAACGTGAAATTAAATAAAAACATATTTGATGGAGGGGAGAAACGCTCTTGTTTTCTATAATGACAGAGTTCATGCAAGTAATTAAGATTTAATATCATTGCATGTTCTTGTTATCCATTTTGATTCTTTTATTTTTATACATTTAGAAGATTTATAGCGACAGTGTTTAAGTAATTTCTCAAAATTTTAATTCATAGTATAGTGTTAAGCTCAATTATCCTATCATGACAACACTGGAAATACCAGACTCCTTCCTCATATTAAGCAACCTGGTAGTCTATGATAGCCAAGGGTCGAAGATATTTTTCTTTAGCTAATGATAATATTAGTAAGCATTATCTGTTAATGATCTAATTCGGGCTATAACCATCATTCTCTCTATTCTTACATTAGTTTGTGCTGTGTACTAAAGTTTGTCTAGACACACATTGTGTAGAAATATTGCTAGCCTTGCATGTGTTGAAGCCTTACGGTTTATTGTGGTGTTCACTCTCGGATCCTTTCGTTTCGTTGGTGATTATAGTCTCTCTTCTCCAGGACTGTACTTCGTCTCCAGTAGCACTTCTTTTTCCCAAATTCCAGGACCTTGAACTTATTTGCATGGAACTCCAGTAGCTACTCGGTGAGGCTTGGGTTCAGTGCATATTTATATATGAACTTAACGGATACTAGGTCCATATACATGTATGTCTTAATTCAATTGTTTTTCAAGTTCCTGAAAACAATTCTTTGATTAGCTAGCTTTGTATATGCTCCTGAGGTTATACGATTTAGCTGTATATCTGGTGATAAACTTGATGTTAAGTTGATAAGAATGCAGATGCAAGTGTGGAAGAACTAGTTGGGATGGTT
>NW_027196919.1:60000-74009 GCF_038502225.1 Cherax quadricarinatus | reverse complement strand
TAAAGTTAAAGTTGAGTTAACTCTCCAAACATTCACTATTAGTGGACGACAGAAAGCGAAGTGTGTAGGATCATTCTATACTAAACACAGACTGAATAGCTGTGGCTAATTGTGGAGGATCTTCAGTGTTCGCAACCAGCTCTCCTGCTTCATGTTCCCTGCCTGAAGCTTACGGTCATCACACTGAAGTGAGTCAGTGTCTGACAGGTGCTGAACACCTTCAAGGCTGAGGGACCGATTCCTTCATCTTTCACTCTTTTCTAGGTGTAATTCTGCAAGACTGAGGGACTGATTACCTTGTCTTCCACATCCTTCTGTGTATAATTCCACAAGGGTGAGGGATTGATTACCTCATCCTTTCACTGTCTTCTGTAAAAATCTCCGTATTGAACTGAAGAAGCCGCTGGCTAGCGCAACGAATTCAAAATAAAGGTACCCAGGTGTTGCACATGTGTCTAATTGAATTCACACAGCTGACAACACTTGCCATTCTATCTCTCATTTGATGGGTGAATAAGACACACATATAACACCTGGGTATCTGTACTGTGAAGACATTTCGCCAACCCGTGGCATCATCAGTTCAATACGAAGAATAATTAAGACACGTAAGTGTTACACATGTGTCTTATTCATCTCTGTTCTGTAGTATTTTGCCACATAATGCTGCCAAGTGGGTAATGTTGCAGAGGCAGAGTATACTGACAGTATACTCCCCGTCAGCGTCAACGTTCTCTCAGTTCTTCCCTCCCACAAGATCTCTGTAACCTCACCACAATTTCTTTTGACACTACTCGTCTTAATTTGTAAATTCATGCGTTTATCTTAGATAATCCAGCGTTTTATCTTAGATAATCCCTGGTCTAAATTCTTTCTTACCGACTGTGTTATTAATCTTCTGTTATACTGGCAGTATGTAAATATGATACACAGTGTGAGTTATGGTCTTGTATTGTTGAGGCGTTTCACCCCTAGTGAGCGAAACATCTTCAGAATAAAATGCCGTAAAAGGCATGGTATGTCTTTTTGGTGAGTTTCGAGCAATTAACTCACTTCCTAAAATAAACAAACTAAGCCAACTTGACTGCCATGACGCTTTACCTGGAGGTTACCTGGAGGTTACCTGGAGGTTTTAAATGTAAATGGCTATAATCATAACCATGATTTTTAAAAGGGTGGAGGGGTAAGCCAGCGAAAAGCCTTGGTCAGATGACCAAAAGCTCCAGCTACGGGTCATCATATAAATAAGACCCGCGTTAGGAAACACTTGTCCTATTTCCTAACAAACCTGAACTAACCTAATCTAGCAGGGATTTTCTTTAAATCCTCAATATTCAGTTATAGCCTAATGTAGAGCTGTATGGCTGAACTTTGTGGAGAGGATTTCGGAGGTCAACGCCCCTGCATGTGCATATTATGTCTTCAAGATTCTCATTTATATCTCTAGAACGTCTCTTTCAACTGGCTTCAAATTTTCCATGTTTGTGTGCAATAACCAGGTAAAGATATGGGCAAGAAATGACGAGTGTTGGTGCTTTCCGGTTAATGTTATATAGACTTTTACCGTTTTTGGTTTTAATTTGAACCTGAGAATGTCTCTTCCGGTCGGTTGGAAACTTTCACCACTGGTGCATCCTACTCAGAAGAAGGTTGGATGGTAACTGGAGTATATAGGTGCCAATTTGTCCATTTTATTTATAAAATAGCTTATTCTTCCAGTGAAAGGACTCTGGTTTGACTGCCTTCAGTCCTTAGATTGAAGCAGTTTATAAGAATGATGGTACAGCGGAGGTCTCAGCTGTGTTGGGCAAATTTGTTATTGTACTGACATTTAAAAATACCTTGGAAGCGTATGTACATGTATACATATATACACACATAAATATGTACCTGCAAACATATGCATTCACACCTAAATACACTCAAAACTCATGTACGTACACACACATGAGCTACAACACGCATATGTTCGCTCGAAAATCCACGTACACATAAGCACATGCACACAGTAGTTTACGTACGTCAAACAATAGTGTCTCCTAGGTGAGTGTTGTCAACACTGTTGACAGTTGTTGCAGGTGCAAGTATGGCACATGCAGGCACTTCCAAAATTACGTGTGTCCTATCACAAGCACATAACTGTACACCTTGAAACTATCACCATCACTATCACCTTCCTCGCCTCTGCCACCATCACTATCACCTTCCTCGCCTCTGCCACCACCACTGTTATCATCTCCACTGTTACCAGCACCACTATCACCACCCCTGCTTCCACCACCATTATCATCACCACCAGCACTCCTGGTGGCCTTGACACAACGGGGCAGAATTAAAGCTTTCTCTACCAGCCTTGAGAGACCTTCCCTCTCCCCCCCCAACCCCCTCCACCACCAGTACCACCATTACCTCCATTAACATCACCATCATCCTTCCACACGGCAACTACAATCCTTTCACACCTCCACGACCACCACTACCATCACCACCACCACCATCACCACCACCATCACCACCACAACCCCACCACCATCACTACCACAACAACCACCACCACCAGAGTGGTATCGCTCCTGCGCACAAACTGAGGTGCACATCTGTGTATATATATACATGTATATAGATATGTGCATATACACAGAGGCGCGTTTCTCAGTATATATTCAGAGAGAGGTAGATATCTCTCAGAGTGTGTATAACGAGATGTGTGTAACACTCAGTGTAAATACACACACAGGCAGATATCGGCGTTGATCTACGTGTCTGTTCATTCAGAAGACTCACACACACACACACACACACACACACACACACACACACACACACACACACAATACGGCTCTTAAAGCCAGGAGAGAGTGGACTTTGCAGTAACGAGTGAAGAGGCGGGGGCCAGGAGCTGTGCATCAACCCCTGCAGCCACACATAGGTGAATACAAATAGGTGAGTACACACAGGGAGAGTAAGCTAAGGAGAACATTAAAGAACAAAACGCCAGGTGCTGACGATGGTGGTAGTGAAGCACTATGGTCTGAGAAGAGCAAAAAGTAACAATACCATGACTGGAACAATACACAATAAACCGCTTATGACGACGTTTCAGTCCGGCTTGAACCATTTATAAATAGCCTAATCAGACCGAAACGTCGTCGTAAGCCTCCTACTCCTATGTTCAGGTTATCTGTATACTGTAGTCTACCTGAGGTTACCTTACTATGCTTGCATCACCACCAGCTGTGCGTTTCTCGTGTAAGATAATGTCTGTCCTTAAAAACTGAAGCCATTCTGAATAGGTATATTCTATTTCAGGGTAAAAGAAAAGTGCCATTTTTTTTAAAAAAAGTGAATAGACTGACACTTACGTAGTTTAATAACAATCCCAGTTATCTTCAGAGATAGACCTGTGTTATAAATTTAAAGCCGATCAAAGATGGCTTTCTGCAGTTATCCCATGAAAACCAAATCTGGGAATGGTCTATATAATTGACCAGAGGGCGCCTGCCTCTGCCAAAAGTTGAAAATCTGAAGCTGATCGGTTGAATCGTTCTCAAGTTATAAATAAAAATACAGGAGAATAAGAGCACTGTACCTGAGTACATGTACCACCTCTGGAATAAAGCCGTAGAAAAATATATTTACCGGGCAGGACAGAGTATACTCGGTCCTGAAAGCATGGTTTTTGTGCATGTCCACCTACTCCCCCCGCATATCTGGGTTCCCATTCTCTATTTCTGACCAATCACAAACCTTCCCTGAGTCACTCCAGCTAAGCGGTGATGGCGTCTCCTCGCTTCCCATTAGTTGAGAGAGCAGAATGTAAACACTTCTAGCTTGGCGTCGCCCAGACTCGTGTTTTTCATTGAGTGCTCCTTATATACTCAAGCATTTCACCCTCTACAATGTCGGTAAGTACTGATTTGTGTATCTAGTGCATAAATGAATAGTTTAGCCATATTTTGATATATATATATATATATATATATATATATATATATATATATATATATATATATATATATATATATATATATATATATATATAAAGACGTTGTGAAGCATATTACGAGTACACCATGCAAATGAAAAAAGTGCAACAAACGAGGACCGAGTACACTCGGTCCTGCCCGTTTAGGTGATGTTTTCAAGTTTCGGTATATAAATATTTCCATAAAATTTGGTAGTGTATATATGAATTCAGTAATGGTCTGGGTGTGTACAGAACGTTTTTATTGTCCTTCCAGATCAATCAGAAATTGTTCTACGGTGAGTCCTCCAAGGATAAGTCGAAATTTGTCTGTGTTTGGGACGATAGTGACTCAGATCAAGACCCAGATGACCTGGATGTGGTGGAAACTGATGATGAATACTTGCCACCAGATGCAGAGGTGTCAACAGATGAGGAGGAGGAAGCTGCACCACCAGCAAAAAAGCAGAAATTGAATAAGAAGAAGAAACGTATTACTGTGGAGGAGTACCCTGATGAAGAACAGCTTCAAGATGATCTTGCTTCTCAAGGAGACACCCAATGGAAGAATGAGGGCATCCAGACTGACCCTTTGCCTGCATATAAACATGTAAAGCCTATTGAAGTTAGGTGTGCATATGATTATTTTACAGACTTTTTACTCACGACATGATAGACAACATTGCATTTCAAACTAATTTGTATGCCCAGCAAAAAAACATACTACTTTTCAAACAGATTCTAAGGAAATAACTAGGTTCATAGGTATTCTGTTGTATATGGGTTACACTGTACAGCCATCCATTGAGGACTATTGGGGAACTGCAAGTAAGGTAATTCAAGCTGCAGAAGTCATGGGATCAAAGATAACACACAAAAGAAGGGTAATGACAGATTCTACAAAATAAGGCCTCTTTACAATGCACTAACTAAAGCTTGCTTGAAAGTTCCAGCTACTCCCAAGCAGTCTGTTGATAAAGTTATGGTTGCTTTCAAGGGTAAAACAGCTGGAAACCTAAGGCAATTCATCAAAAACAAACCAGACAAGTGGGGTTTCAAACTCTTCTGTCATGCCAGTGAAGATGGAATCATACATGATATACTCATGTATCAAGGTAACCCAACTTTTGAGAACCATCACATAAAGCTGCCAAATGAAGAAAGTAAACTCCCAGTGAGTTCCAGGATTGTTCTTGTACTTGCAGCATCTCTCGACCAAAGAAAAACATCAGCAGTCTATGCTGATAATTTCTTTTCAAGTCTACCTTTGGTCAAGGTGCTGAGAGACAAGTATAACTGCAGGTACACTGGAACAATATGTGATAATAGATGTGGTAAGCCACAACTGATGCCTGTGAAACAAATGGAAAAGAGCAATGTGGCCAGGGGCAATTTTGAATTCAAATGCAATGATGATATCCTTCTTGTAAGATGGAAAGACAACAAAGTTGTGACTCTAGTCACAAATGATGTGGGAGTTTATCCTTTGAGTCTTATTGAAAGATATGACAAGGCATCAAAGAAGAAAGACCACTTTGAGTGCCCAGGCATCATCAAGAACTACAATGCACACATGGGAGGTATAGACAAAAGTAACATGTTGGTCCATCTTTGCAAAACACCAATGAAATCAAAGCGTTGGTACATGCGGCTGTTTGCCTATGTTCTGGATCTTGCTGTTGTGAATGCATGGCTTCTTTACTGTCGTGATTGTCGATCACTAAACCTGCCATGCACGCCACTGAAGCTATTCAGACTTGACATCTGACACTGCAAGATCCAAAGGACAAAAAGCCAACCGCACCAGCATGAGACTAACTCAAAGAGATTCACCCAGTACTTCTTTGGTTGACAGTAGTGATGAATTGTCAAACGTGGAATACCCATCTGCATTTCAGTTCCAACGTGCAGCAAGGTCAGATGACAGTGTGAGGTTGGATAAACAGCTAGGTCACTGGCCAGTGCTAGGTAAGCTGCTTTCATGCAAGTTTTGCAGCAAAAAGAATAATCATGTCACCTCATTTTCCTGTGCCATATGTAAAGTAAATCTATGCATAAAGGATAGAAATTGTTTCATAAAGTTTCATTTGCAAAATTAGTGATGTGAAATGATTGTTCTTTCTCAGGGAACTCAGGAATATTTCATTTGTAAGTTGTATCCCATTGCAATGTGTCATTGTTGATAAGTAGTTCCTATTTCTATTTTTTTAATGCTTACAAATTGTTCAGAAACAAGTTCCATTTATGTTTTTTATATTGTCTACTTGTATAATAAATTAAATTTTTTTTAACAATTGCAACCTTGCAACTTTTTAAATTGTTATACCCCAAACGGGCAGGACCGAGTTTACTCGGTCTTCGAATATCTGCAATTGCTAGACATGTAACTTTCACAACTCCAATTGGACGGCCTCAGTGACCTTACATCGAGCGGCTCTGTCCCCTCATAGGAAATCACTTTCAAATTCGCATTTTAGTCTGCCTTGCCCTCTGAAGGGATAATTGTTAAGGGCTCGCTAAACTCATTAAATTTAAAAACAATAATTTGTTTTTATGCCAAATTAAATTGCCTGCAGTTCTATAAGAAAAAAATAATTGACTGGTTTGAACTATTTTCAAGTAACTGGAGTTAACCTACCTTCAGTGAGGAGCCAGACAGTCACGGCTCAGAGGATGAGGTCAATTTTACGAACAGTTGTAGGTTTGAAGCTTATCGGATGAGACATTCAAAAATTATTGCATAAAGAATAACATCTCAATGTTTACGATTTCTGTGCATTTACACTTAGAAGTGAGTATTGCACTCATTGTATATACACTAAGAGGTATGTAGCACTCAGTGCATGTACTCTGAGAGGTATGTATACTGAATATATACACAATGAGAGGCATGTAGACTCAGTGTATACACACTAAGAAGTGTGTAGACTCAGTGTATACACATTGAGAGGCGTGTAGACTTAGTATTACAAAAACACTAGTTGGATTTACACTAGTGTAGTAACGTGAGAGTTCGGGATACGTAATACACATAAAACAATCTATCATTTTTACTAGCATATAAAAACAACCTTTGGTCTAGACTATAGGTATAAATCTGATAAAAACCTATTATCTTTGGTACACATATATGTTACAATAATAAATTATAATTACCTTTGTACAAATATAAATCCTAAAATAACAAATTTAATTCATGATCCTGCCACACACAGGGTACAGCTTTGACACTACTGTGTCACGGTACATGATAAAATAATAAATTATAAGTAACATCTTTATACATATATCTATATATATATATATATATGAATAATACAGTGGGTTACACGACAGTTCACCCTACCACACAGGGTACAATGTTCCTTCATCTCAGTATCACCTCCTTAGAGTCTTTCTCCTCAGAGGCCAGCAATCTGTCACATGACATTATTCGTCAGTGTCACACTACTATCCTATCTTCCTTCAGTGTCACACGACATTATCGTCTCTCAGTGTTACACTACGCCCTTTTCTTACTTCAGTGCCACACTCTGTCTATCTTCCTCCAGTGTCACACTCCAACCCTATCTTCTCTCAGTGTCATACTATACAATAGCCTCAGCCATGACTTGTAGCTTCACCATTTACTGAGTAAAGTAGAACTCTTTTTGAAAGACGAAATACTACCAAGGAGAGAGTTTGAAGTGTCTCCTCTGCATACCGTAAGGCGATCTGGTAAATACTGTTTCTGAGACTAATAGATATACACCGTAAGGTGGTCTGATGAATACTGTCTACTGCCAGTAGATGTATACCGTAAGATGGTCTGGTAAGTACTGCTTCTAAGGCCAGTAGCTATACACCGTAGGTGGTCAGGTGAATACTGTCTACTGCCAGTAGATGTATACCGTAAGGTGGTCTGGTAAGTACTGCTTCTAAGGCCGGCTCAGCAGTCCCCACATTGGGTTTGGTGACGTGCCCATCGCTGTCATCACTGTTGGGTCTATTGTCATCACTGTCGGTCTGTCCCCTAGTTCTATCCTACCAATTTATCTCAGGCTTTCTCCACCAGTATCTCCCTTACTTATCAGACATTTTCTCCACCAGTATCCCCATCAGCTTTCCTGGCTTTCTCCACCAGTATCTCCATCAGCTTTTCCTGGCTTTCTCCACCAGTTTCTCTAGCAGTTTCACCTTGGCCTCCACCAGTTTCTCTCTCTCACTTTCTCTTGGTCAGGAAAGGTCGCACCACCTGTCTGATGCTGTTACATAGGAATTGGCGAGTAGTGTCATGTACAGCGTTTAAATGTCTTGTGTCTGTAGTGTTGTAGAATCAAAGTTCAAAGCTGAAAGGTGGAGGTCCCACTTCACAAGCGGTGTTCCACAGGGGTCTGTGTTGGGTCCTTTGTTATTCACAATATTCATAAACGACTCAGATGGGGGAAAAAATATCGACGTAAGTAAGTTTGCCGATGACACTAATATAAAAAGAGAGCAGTTCTTTGGGAATTATGCTGCTGTTGCTGCTCCTGTTGCTACTCTCGCAACAGGAGGAGGAGCAGCAACAGGGTGGGGATGGTTTGTACGGGGGTGGGAATGGTTGGTTTTTGAAAAGGACCTGCCTTGTATGGGCCAGTAGTCCTGCTGTTGTATTTCTCCATTCTTATGTTCTAACGCTGTTTCTTTCTGCTGTCGTTGTGCTGTTGCTACACTTGCTTTTGTTGCTGTTCCTGGTGATGGTTCTTCTGTTGCTGCTGCTGCTATTGTTCCATTGTTTGCGCAATAGTGGCTAGTATTATATCTATCCGCTAAGAAGGATAGAAATAGCCTTAGATGAATGGAACTTCTCAGGACGTCATGGAACAGTGATAAGACCATTGTCTGGATAATTTTAAGCTTTTCTTTCTGCCAGGGGTCGAGTCTTACCTGTCACCGGAGCTGTCGAACGATCGCCAGCCAAGAAAGAAAAGGTTTTATCATAATGATATACAGTCCCAATAAGTCGATGAATTATAATAATGTTGGTTGAATTACCGACAATATGTTAGGCCACCTTGCCTCGGTGGGAGACGGCCGACTTGTTGAAAAAAAAAAAGTTAGGTAAAAAGGACACAAGGGCAAATAATGCGACGTTTTATTGTGGCAACGTTTCGCTCTTCAGGAGCCTTTATAAAGCAATTTGTCGGTAAGTCTAGTTACTACTAGATGTCAGGAAGTATTAATTTAGCGTCACTGTAGCGATGGCGTGCAGTTTCACGGCAGCAGTGAGGTAAGTCATGTCTTCAGCGACGCGTACGTTCATGTGAGAGAGTTGAACTAGCGAGGGTGATAAAGGGGTTCCGCAAGGATTGGTGCTAGGACCAGCACAGTTACTGGCTTACAAGAATGACCTTCCAGATGGGACTGAGTCATATGTATCTCAGTTTGCTGACGATGTAAAACAAACATAATAATAATGATGATGATGATGATGATGATGATGATGGCAATAATAATAATAATAATAATAATAATAATAATAATAATAATAATAATAATAATTATAATATAATAATAATAATAAAAATAATAATAATAATAATAATAATAATAATAATAATAATAATAATAATAATAATAATAATAATCTTTATTTCTACAAGTACGCGATGCAATTTATACAGACCATAGCTCACATCAGTGACACACTGTACACAAAGCTTCTTGTTATGCAGTGTTTCGGGTATATTACGTTAATTTTGTCCCCAGGATGCGATCCACACCAGTCAACTAGCACCCAGGTACCTACTTACTGCTAGGCGAAGCGGGACAGCAGGTGTCTTAAGGAAACACGTCCTAATGTTTCCACCCGTACCGGGGATCGAACCACACTCAGTGTGCGAGGTGAGTGCACTACCAACCGAGCTACGGGATACATTATGAGGAAGATATACACCAATGAGGACAGGCAGAGGCTACCAATGATACAAACCACGGTACGGGTAGAGATCGAACTCATGCAAGTGAGCCGAAAAACTCCAGACCAATGAATTGTGGCAAACTACAAGAGTAGTCAGGTTGCTGCAGTTCATACTCAGCAAGCGCAAGGTTATGAAGGCTGGGGAAGAAGCAAGAAGACCAGGCACGGAGTATAGACATGGAGACAGACTGGAGACCTTACTCAAAAAAAAAAAAATAGGATCTAGGGGTGAGCATAGTGCCCAGTGTATCACCAGAGGCTCACATCAACAGAATAACCTCTGTAACTAATGCTTTTCTGAGAAATTTAAGAGTAGCCTTCAGGAATCTGAACATAAAGCAATTTCCGACACTTTATACAATATATGTCAGGTCCATCTTGGAGTAAGCAGCACCAGTGTGGAGCCCACACTTGATAAAGCTACGTAGTAAGTTTCGAAATTGAGTTAAATGACTACATGACAGAAGAACCAGGAGAGACATGATAACAAGACACAAAATAATCAGAGGAATTGATAGGGAAGACAGAGACATGCTGTTTGAGAGGCGGGAAACAGGTACTCAGGGGCAGAGCTGACACAGACGAGCCACAGGAATGTCAGGGAGTGGAATGTCCAGGACGAAGTGGTGGAGACAGACTCTATACATAGCTTCAAGAGCAGGTACGGCAGATCCCACGAGGCTAGGAGGGAAACGGGGCCAGGAGCTATGGGCTTACCCCAGCAACCACGAATAGAAGAGCACATAGGTCAGTAGAGAGCAGCAGAGGGATGGGATTGAATCAGTTGATGCAGTAGAAGGAAGACTGACAGGAAGTACGATAGAAACAGATCGCGTTAACCATGAGAAGGTCCAAGTGCCAAGAGCTGTAGTTCAACAAACACCGAAATAAATTAGATATTGTGACATTAACACGTACACAAAAAAAGTGGCGGGGCCAGGAGCTATCACTCAACCCCTACAACCACAGTTAGGTGAGTACACACACACACAAACACACTACACAAACACACTACACAAGCACACTACACAAACACACTACACAAACACACTACACAAACACACTACACAAACACACCTGCGTTAAGAAAGAAAGCAAGCATATCATGAATAAATACAGTCGTATATACACACACGCATACACACTCGGGTGTATGACGTCAGTAAGGACCGTGGTCATGAAGGAGACGCATGTATGAGAGCCTCTCAGCACACGTACACAAGTGGAGGTGGGAGAGAGACGTAGGTAGGTAGGTGAGTAGGTAGGTGGGTAGATAGGTAGGTTGTTAGGTAGGTAGGCAGGCAGGCAGGTAGGTAGGTAAGTAGGAAGGTTGGTCAGTTGGTAGACAGGTAGGTAGGTAAGTAGGCAGGTAGGTAAGCAGGTAGGTAGGCAGGTAGGTAGGTAGGTCGGTAGGCAGGTAGGTAGGTAGGCAGGTAGGTAGATAGGTAGGCAGGTAGGTAGGCAGGTAGGTAGGAAGGTTAGAGAAGTGGCAAGAGAGGAAAACTTGGCTGGTATTTTTCTCCTCGTGACCATTGTTGTTGTTGTTGTTGTTGTTGTTGTTGTTGTTGTTGTTGTTGTTGTTGTTGTTGTTGTTGTTGTTGTTGTTGTTGTTGTTGTTGTTGTTGTTGTTGTTGTGACTGGTCAGTGCAGTCCTCCTCTACTGCGTCTTGACGTAGCTCTCGAAAACCAGTACCAATAGTTTCAGTCTCTTAGATTTGACTGAAAGTGTTCAGTCCCTTAGACTGAACACTTTCAGTCAAACCTAAGGGACTGAACATCTATCATGTTGCACATGTGTCTTATCCTAAAAGCCTTGTTGCACATGTGTCTTACTGACCATCCTGGAAAGCAATTCAGTCCTTCTAAATACAGTTTAATGTCCGACGTTTTGCCCACCACGGAATTTATCGACTTTTTTACTGACACGTTTCATCCACCACAGACTTTAATTCTTTATTAAAACTGAAACTGCGCATCAGTATACCTGCTTTCTCTTGCAGTAGCTACTACGTGCTAACATAAGTCTAGTATAGTTTAACCTTGTGTCAGGTTAACTACCCTGCATAACCCCAGCACTACGCTCCCATCTACCTACCTCCCTGAGCACGCATCCTTTAGGTGGGGGTGCCCTGATGCCTGTGAGAAAATCTTGATCGACGGTGAGAGCTTCACAGGCTCACGTAGGTTTAAGTAAGTCCTTCCATACTAAAGGTTCTATCAAGACTTCAGATACTTCCATACGAAGGCTCTTTCAAGCTGTAGTGTTGTGCAGTTCTTGGTTGGCACTGATCTACACGTAACAACTGCAAAAATAACTCTGTTCCTGTTGAAAATATTAAAGTACATATGGAGTACCGCATCAGGTCTGTTGGTCTATGCTAGGCACACGCAACACGCCTAGGTGTTTTGGTAGAATTACCTCTCTGTAGTGGTGGAATTTTCTGTGTGTTGTCGAAGAATTACCTAGGTGCTGTGGTTGATTTGCTTAGGGGTGCTACAAAGCTACGTAGGAGGAACGGGATGACTTGCTCTACTAGAACCTCGGATGATGGGAGGAGGCTACGAAGTCTATCGAGGCTAATTTAGAGCCTACCCCAATGGGCATAAGTTAAGGACCCCAATGGAAGTAAGTCACTTTGTCTGACTTTTTTGATTTATCCTAGATAATTTACACTAGGTATGATAATTGTACCTGTGCCTAAATAATTTTGCTTTTAGTACTCAGAAGACTAGAGGCTCGATTCTCCGCCACGAGGAAGGCAAGCCTCTCTGGCAGTAGGTGTAGGAGTACAGGGAGAGAAGGAACCGAGTACATGTTGTGAATACAGCATCTGTTTACCCTGAATGCAAAGCTTCGCAAGTCGTTGCAGAGAACTTTGTAATTCAGAGGGTGAGTTGGTTACAAGGGATACATGTTGATTTGGGGCTAAGGAAGTTGGTGAAGGTAGTGGTGATAAACAAAGTGGTGAACAAGGTGGAGAACAAAGTGGTGAACAAGGTGGTGAACATGGTGGAGAACAAAATGGAGAACATGAGGGTTGGGAAACCTGATGTGGAGAATATATTAAGAACTCTCGCGTTTTCAACAGGTTCTGCTGAACATCGCTCTCCGGACACCCAAAACAGTGACTTATTCTTCTGAACAAGAGGGTACAACTCCCCAAAGATGTTAATACTTTGGAAAAATAAACAAATGCAGTATAATGTGATCTTTTATTGACTACGTTTCGCCCACACAGTGGGTTTTACCGATTCACAAACAGATCTACGTGAGTAAAGTATACAAGAATATTTTCCACCGTGTCGGTATTTTATACCATTTATCTCCATGTCATTAACTTTCCTGCTCGGTTGAACGACATCCCCCAGTCGTTATCTCCGGGTTGTGTTACCTGTTGTTGCTACTTCGGGGTTCACAAGGGTTCCATTTGCGGTAGATGTTCAGAAGTTGTACCGTCCATCCCTGTACATACGCAAACACCGTGTTGACGGCACTGGTGAACGCAGGTTTGCTATGTGCGTCATAGATGTCACCCACATAGATTCCAGTACCGTACTGTTGTGTTGTCGCTGTATTGTGTTAGGGGCGTGTGTGTGTGAGAGACAACTGGGGAGAGTACTGATTGCTTTCACTCTGACGAATACTCACTCGTTATATATTTTTTCATTCGTTATGATATTTTTATTTTCACTCTGGCGAGTAATATTTCGAGATATCTTTTTCATTCTGGTTCTTGTTTGACCTTCTTGATTCTTTCTTCTTCTGCTTCTTCTTCTTCTTCTCCAGATCACGTCCCTCAGAAAAGAGTCGAAGATCCATTATCAGCCTCCATCAGGAGGGGGTTTTAAACTCCGAGGCAGGGCCCAAGAGCTATAACTCAAACCGTACCTTCCCAACACCTCATTAATTCTTGGTGGTGGTGGTGGTGGTGGTGGTGGTGGTGGTGGTGGTGGTGGTGGTGGTGGTGGTGGTGGTGGTGGTGGTGGTGGTGGTGGTGGTGGTGGTGGTGGTGATGGTGGTGGTGGTGGTGGTGGTGGTGATGGTGATGGTGGTGGTGGTGATGGTGGTGGTGGTGGTGGTGGTGGTGGTGGTGGTGGTGGTGG